>NC_134470.1:82828242-82920125 GCF_964194025.1 Convolutriloba macropyga | reverse complement strand
ACCCCCCTCCCCCCTACAAGAAATTTGTGTTTTGAAAAAGTGAAATCTTTGTAATTTCGTTGGTCACGGAGCAAATTACTATACTTTAACTATTTTCCTGAGTTTGTAGGTTCATGTAAATTGTAACATTTGGGTTTGTGAGGAATTTTAGAAATTCATTTTGCCGCGCAAGTGGAGGTAAAATTTTTAAAAACATTCAAAAAGTTTTCAAAATTTTTTGGAGTCCTAAAATGGTCTGAAAAGGATTTTGCGCTATGAAAGAGCACTCAAAAGTGATTTTTTGTTGACTTCACTTTTTTCACCTATGCAGTATGGGGGGTCGAAACATACAAAAAATTTCGAACTTTTTGAAAAAAGAAATTAAAATTTTTTGAAAACCTAAAGTAACCTGAAAAGGATTTTGCGCTATGAAAGAGCGCACAAATGTGATTTTTTTGTTGACTTCATTCTTTTTTCACTAAGGCAGTATGGGGGCCTAAACATGTAAGAATTTCGAAATTTTGAGAAAAAAAATTCCAAATTTTTTTAAACTCCTAAAATGGTTTGAAATGGATTTTGCGCCACGAAAGAGCACTCAAAAGTGATTTTTTGTGGACTTCATATTGTTCAACCAAGTATGACCGGAAAAACTCAAGTTTCTGAAATAGTCTAAAATAAAACAAAAAAGCAGTCAGAAGCAGTTTTTGTTGACAATACTTTTGCAGATGTGCAGTGTAATGTGGAAAGCTTGTCTTTTTTTTTATATATACATGTGTAACTATGTATGCTTCTATCAAAACAAGTACGTAATTTTGCTTGCATGTGCTCAAAATTGTAACTTTTGTATGAAGAACAATTGAAAGAAAGGAAAGAAAGAAAATTTCATGTATAAAATTATACGTATTCATGTATATAATAATGAAAGTATATATGAAAGTGTATATTTCTTTATAAGTAATTATAACTGTGCTTAGGTTACGAATATGTTTGTATGAGTATAAGCTGAAATGTGTGTTTGTGTGTAGAGTTTTAAATGTGTGTATATGTCAAGACGTTCTTGGTTTTATTTGTGTATGTTTTTCTATATGTATACTGTAGAATGTATGTATATATGTCTGAATGTGTTTATGTATTCATATGCATGTAAGGTAGACGAGAGAGAGAGAGAGAGAGAGAGAGAGAGAGAGGGAGATAAGTCCCTGGAGGGCAATTTAATTGCCTTAAAGAATATTGTTATTTGTCTCTTTGATCCAACAGTATTATATCTTGCAAGCAGATTTTGACCTTCAACGTTGATAAACTCTTTCCTTTATGTTGAAAGTATAATGTTAATTGTTTAAAGTATGGAAAGATATACGTACCTCATCCACGTGCTGATTTACATCTTGGTTATTTATGAAATGAGTGAATGCAACAAGGAGCTAACACGTGCTATTTATACTAGATTTGTCCCCAACTTTTTATATTGTTATGTGTGATATGATGACCCTTGATCTTTTAGAGAAGTAAATTATCAGAGTAAATAGCTAGTTAAGATCGGATGTCAAAAGAAGTCAAGGAAGTTATAAATTAAAAGTGATCACCATGAATTTAAAAGTGCGGTAATTTGGGATAATAAATATGGACTGAATTTCGTGTCAATCGCCACAGTTGTCAACCATTATTTCTAATTTAACTATTCGATTACAAGATTTGTCTCTGCGTTCCCATTAACCGACAGGTTATGGGCTCAGAGCTTTTCTAAGTTAAGTAATCAACCCCCATCGTAAATAGAAAAACGTTGTTGCTGCGCCTCTTTGCTACATAAGAGGATCGCTGAAATCACTGGGGGAGGAAGACAGAGAAGACAAGGAGAGACAAGCCTTGTAGTCAAGAAGTGGCCAAGTGAGACCAGTGGAGATGAAGGCTTGTGTGACTGGTTGGGGGACTTCAATTGTGGAGTTGGAAGCTCTTGTAAGTTGTTGGGGGACTTCACTTGTGAAGTGAGCAGTTTGTGAAGCTGGTTGGGGGACTTCATCTGTTGAGTCGAGAGCTTGTGTACCTGGTCGGGGGACTTCAATCGTGGAGTGCTACGTGTGTGTAGCCAAGCAGTGGATTCTGCTTGTAAAGAAGAGTGAGTGGAGCTGTTGTGGGGAATCAAAAGGGAGCGCGGAGGTTCAATTGTATAACAGAGCTGTCGGGGAACCAGGATTGCTTAGTATAGCTGAGAACAGCTCAGCTTAAACAACTGTTTCATTTTCAATTGTATGTGCTGTGCTTCTGTAAGATACAAGTTTGGTCGAAAGACACAAAAGTTGGTGGTAAAACAGTTCTTAAATAGGACTAGGATTAGGGTTTGAGTACATTATCCTCGGAGGGTGTTGGTATCCTCATCGTGCTTAATCGCGGCAGAAAAGCCCTGGCTCAATGTCAATGTCCTGCTTTCGATTTTGTCAAAGATACTACAGAACTCGAACAGAACACCAATTTCTAGATTAATTTAGTCGACCAAACTCTTTTTGCTTAGTGTTTTTTTTTAACAAGTGCTACCATATTACAACAAGTGCTAACCTGGTGCTAAAAAGCATTTTTTGGATACACAAACGTAACGACTCACCGCTTCGTCGCCCTATAACACAGCCATCAAGAGGCAACAGATTCAAACACGCGTAGAAAGGAAAGCAGTTTTGATCTAAGTCCGAACAAGATTTTTTTTCAGAGCCCGACCCTTTTTTACAAAAGAATATTTACCTAGAGCAGTACTAGCTTAGAAAAACAAAGGACATAGTCGGGGCAGCATAAGTCTGTGGTTCAGTAGGGAACAATTAAAGCTAAATTGTTAATTTGAGACGAACGGAAATTAAACGAAAGTAAGACAGGCCTAACAATGAGCTCAAAATTAGAAAGATTGGTATTCAGCGGGCGTGAGGATGATTTCTTGTATTTTGCTGAACAGTTTGAGGCTCGTATGCACTCTTTAAAACTTGGTAAAAGTCTTAGTGGAGAAGCCACCTATCTAGATTATGTGCCAGCTGTTAGAAATAAATCTTCGGAGGAGCAACGTAGGCAAGCTATAGAAAAAGGGAGGGAAGAATTAGAAGAGAAAAAGAAGACTTTGTGGTACGAGTTAGCTTTAGACAAAACATCAGTTCTTTTTCTTAGACCACATAAGGGTGATGGCACCAGAGCTTGTGATGTACTGTGTAAACGCTTCAAAAGTTTTGAGAGACCCCAGCTACATAAATTGATAGCGCAATTAACTAGCCTTAGGAAAACTTCAAGCAAGAGTATAGTAAATTATCTCACCAGAGCAGATGATTTGCAATACAACTTAACACTATTGAATGAAGGAATTAGTGAAAAAATGTTTGTCTCAATAATTCTAAAAGGGCTCCCGAAGGAATATGAAAATTTCGCAACACTCGTGAAATACAGCAAAGACGAGAAAACTCTAGAGGAAATAAAACGAGACCTGATAAACTTCGCTAATGAAAATGTAAAAACCGAAACAGAGAGCGTATTCTTTAATAAGGAACGGAAATGTTTCAACTGCCAGAAAATGGGACATATCGCAAAAGAATGTAGGTTTAAAAAAATGATTCCTGAACAAACCAAAGCTTCTCAAATGAAATGTTTTAAGTGTGGTGAGCAGGGACATATAGCTAACTTTTGTAGAAAACAACAGAAACATGAGAAAAAGTTGGTAAGTCAAAGCAGGAGAACCAACCAGAGGGGCACGCAAAATTTAGTTGAGGAGCAGAATTTAGAAGAAGAAGAAGAAGAGATCTTTTCCTTCTTTCAAACGTCGGAACACAACCTTGCAAATGAGCTAGTTTTAGACTCAGGTGCTACCAGTCATACGATTAGAGATGAAATTTTTTTCATAGATATAGACAAGGAGTATTCTGGTACCATCAATAATGCAAACAGCAGTAGAAGTTCAATTAGTGGGAAAGGAACAGTTGAAATTAGGGTTTTGGATTCCAATAGTTTAGCGCGAAAAATAAGACTAAAATAATGCGTTGCTTGTTCCCAACAACACAAGGAATCTGATATCAGTGTCAAAACTTAGAGCAACAGGCAATGAGGTCGTCTTTGGTGGGACTTTAGAAATTCGAACTAAGAACGGAACAGTTTTCCCTTTCGAGGAAAGAGATAGTTTATTTATCTGGCACAACATTGATTACGGCGAGCAGTGCAACTTAGCAAATGGAGATCCCCTTAGTTTGTGGCATAAACGTTTGGGTCATAACAATGTTGAGGGCATATACAAATTAAAAGATCACGCAGTGGGGCTAAAAGTAAACGAGCATGATTTAGCAAACTGTGAAATATGTTAGCTAAATAAATCAAAGAAACCTCCAGTACCAAGAGACTCAGGAACAAGAGCAAGTGAAGTCATAGAAATTGTTCATACCGACATATTAGGGCCCATCCAACCGGAACCGGTTGATGGTCATAGGTATGCAATAGGGTTCGTGGATAGTTAGAGCAGATATCAGAAACTATATTTTTTGAGGTCAAGGGACGAGGCCTTTGAAAAGTTTGAACAGTTCTTTGCAGACATAGGGCAACCAGGAACCTTAGTTTGTGACGGTGCAGGGGAAGTTGTGTCAAATGACATAAAACAATTATGTAGACGAAAAGGCGTTAGGCTTGAGTTCTCGGCACCGTATACACCACAAGAAAACGGAAAGGTTGAGAGGAATTGGGGGACAATCACCCCAATGGCTAGATGTCTTTTAGAGCAGTCAGGCTTAGAAAAAGAGTATTGGCCATATGCACTTAACATGGCAAGTGAGATTTAAAATTTTCGTTTCCATTCAGGTATTCAGAAGACACCTTTTGAGGCAACGTACAAGAAGAAACCTAACTTAGAATCAATCAAAGTGTTTGGTTGTTCAGCTTTCGTTCACGTTGAAAAAAGTTTTTCTGGTAAGATTGATAGAACTTCTCAAAAAGGAATATTCTTAGGGTCTTCAGACAATCGTAAGACTTATCTGGTAGGTATTCCAAATGACAAAGGGGTCTTTAAGGTTAGAAAATCTCGCAATGTAACTTTCAACGAAAACGAAATGTTTATTGAAGTCAAAGAAAAGAAGGAGGAAAGAGTCAACAAGCATCATTCAGACAGTGATAGAGATTTAAACCCGGTAGCTTTCCTTGGTGAAATTGTTAAGAACGAATTGCTACCTAAGTCTATTGATGAAGCAATTAGGGATAAAAACTGGTACGAGGCAATGAAGTTGGAATACAACTCATTAGTGGAAAATAAAGTTTGGGAACTGGTAGAGAACAAAGGAAATAAACCCATTGGTAGCCGCTGGCACTTTGTTCTTCAGTTTGGTCCTAGTGGGGAGATAACAAGGTATAAAGCAAGACTCGTAGCAAAAGGATTTAGCCATGTTGCAGGTCGGGATTACAACGAAACCTACTCACCAACAACACGCCTCTCAACAATTCGAGTACTGATAAGCTACGCAGTATATAAAAACACCGAGTTAAAACAAATGGATATCAAAACAGCATACTTAAACGCTGACATCGAAGAAGAAATCTTTATGCAACAGCCCGAAGGGTTTGAAAAGTTTGACAAGCAAGGAAATCCATTAATTTGTAAGCTGAGGAAAAGTTTATATGGATTGAAACAGTCCGGTAGAAATTGGTGCTTACCAATCAAAACTTTTCTCAACCAATTAGGTTTCACACCGGCTATTCAAGATGAGTGTCTTTTCATAAAGAAAGGAGAAAATGGTATAGAAGGATTAGTGTGTCTTTGGGTAGATGATATGGTGATATTAGGATTGCAGGAAGGCTTTTGTGAAAACTTTAAAAATAAAGTTAGTGAGCAATTTCAAATTAGCAGTTATGGCGATCTTAGCTGGTTCTTAAATATAACAACTGAGCGAACACAAAACGAAATTATGCTAAGCCAAGAATCATATGTAGAAAAATTACTAGAGAAGTTTAACATGAGCGAATCAAAGACACTGGAAACACCTTTAGATGTTAGCCTGAAACTATCAAAATTAGATTCACCAGAAATAGGCAGCAATGAGCATAGAGAAATGAAATCATGTGATTATAGGGGTATAGTGGGATGTTTGAACAATTTGGCGTAACAAGTAGACAAGATATTGCGCACGCAGCCAATTTATTGAGTTCGTTTGTTGAAAATCCTGGAAGGCGACATTGGAATGCGGCAAAAGGGTGTTTACGTTACCTAAAAGGGACAATATCAGAAAAGATGGTTTTTAGAAAAAGTGGGAAACTGGAGTTAACAAGATTTTCAGACTCAGATTGGCAGGCAACATAGACAATAGAAAAAGTACAAGTGGTTTTTGTTTTAAACTTAATAATAGTTCAGGTGCAGTCAGTTGGGCTAGCAAATTACAAAAGTGTGTATCTACTTCAACAGCTGAGGCTGAGCTTAACGCCGTAGTAGAGGCCAGTAAAGAAGCAGTACATTTAGTTAACCTATTACGAGAATTAGATTTAGAAATCCAGCAGCCAGTAAACGTCTTTGTAGACAACCAAGCTTGTATTGCTCTAAGTAAAAATTCGATGAATCACGGAAAGACAAAGCACTTTTCATTAAAAGTGCACTTCGTTCGGAATTTAGTCCAAAGTCAACTATTAGAGCTAAAGTACTTACCTACCGATCGCATGCCGGCAGACACACTTACAAAAGCATTGGGGAGGACCAAAGTATCACTTTTTCGTGATGTCCTTCTCGGAACAAACACTTAACATGATAGAAAGAGTCTTGATAGTATAATGTTAATTGTTTAAAGTATTGAAAGGTATACGTACCTCATCCACGTGCTGAATTACATCTTGGGTTTTTTATGAAATGAGTGAATGCAACAAGGAGCTAACACGTGCTATTTATACTAGATTTGTCCCCAACTTTTCATTTTGTTATGTGTGATATGATGACCCTTGATCTTTTAGAGAAGTAAATTATCAGAGTAAATAGCTAATTAAGATCGGATGTCAAAAGAAGTCAAGGAAGTTATAAATGAAAGGTGATCAACATGGATGTAAAAGTGCGGTAATTTGGGATAATAAATATGGACTGAATTTCGGGTCAATCGCCACAGTTGTCAACCATTATTTCTAATTTAACTATTCGATTACATGATTTGTCTCTGCGTTCCCATTAACCGACACTTTAAACATTGGCAAGCAAAATGTCAGAACCGAAGACGATAGCAATTTTTTGATGTTCTGAGCATGCATTTTTGAGAATTGAGTTTTTTACACCTATCTAGCCACCATATTAAAAACGATCAGGATTTTTTACAGAAAAAAAATTCACGCTCTTTGTCTATTAATCCTTGGCAAGAAAATGATAAAGTGTTGCAACACAGAAGACAAAAACAACTTTTTGATGTTCTGAGCTTGCTTTTTTGAAAACAGATTTCTCTACATTCATTCAGCTACCATTCTAGGAATGAGCAGATTATTTACAGGAAAAATGTATTTGAGATAAATCATTGAGAGATAAACAATAAATTGAGCTAAGTAAAAAGAATCAATTCTGTAAAAAAAACCGACAACTTTGGTGGAAAAACTATGATATGCAGGAGAAGCTGAAACTTTTAGTTAAATAAAGTAAAATGATAGGAATTCATCAAAAGCTTGAATCAGACAAAAAAGTGTAATGATGTACAAGAAGAGTAGTTTCCACCTGAACTGTAAAAATAGCTAAATTTTCATAAGTTAATTAGCCACTTGACCAATTAAGCAAGAAGGAACACAACCTCTGTATCTGCGGGGATTACTAGAAACAGCTTCCGTAGTGTATAAGTCTTGTTTGCGTAACATACTTAATATACATATACTCAACAATAAAACATTGGAAGTAAATTACCAGAGCACCTCAAGTCAACAAAAATCGAATGAGTTCATCATTGATCTTCCTTGAATCAAATTTCCTGTGCATTCAGTAACCCTGTGTTAATATTTTGGATTACTTATTGTTCTGTCGACGTTTTAAAATAACATAACAGTAACGATATTTGATAGAGCATCGGAAATTGTAACATCCAGACGAATTTGAAATTGAAAGCAGCAGAGTCAATTGACTTTTAAAAAATGAACTTCTTTTTTAGTATTTAAAACTCAACACTCGGAGGCGGTATGGATTTCGATAAGCAAGTTTATTAAAATGGTGACGCTTGGTCGATCGCTCCACAGAAAAATGAAGGTTTTGAGTTAGTGTTTGAATTTGTGATCTAAAAACACTATACAAGGATAATTGACTTTGAAAAAAGACAACTTTTAGTATTAAAATCACAATAATCGATGACCGTATAACTTTGAATTACCAAATATAATAAAATTTGAAAACTTGGCCTATCCTTCTATTTTAAAGTCAAAGTTTGAATTTGAGTTTGAGTTTGTGATCTAAAAACAGTATTCAAGGGATAATTACGTCACATTAGTTGTTGTGTTAAATAGTTGCGAACACAAAACAATTGAAATACGTTCCCAAAATATATTTAAACTACAGCTTTATTTGTGTTAAAAAAGTGAAGGAGACCTTCTAGTTTTACTAAGCTTTTTGATATAATTTACTATACTATATAGACTATAATCCCATGGTCTATTATGCAATCTTTACTGCACGAGTTGTACAATCAATCCTGAAGAGTATAATTTTGCATTTTTTAATAGAAAAGTACAGAAAAACGTATGATTTTCCGAAATCAGCATTGTTGAAATATTTTACCAGTAATTCTTGAAAAGAGTGGTCAGTGCAACTTTTTAATTGATTAATTTTCTCTGAAAAATGTTCCGCTAATGAAGTTTGAATATTGCAAAAACAACTAATATGGAAAGACTTTCAAGTCATGATCACATTAAGTGACAGTTAACACAACTAACTTTGATTTTTGCTACCATAAGAAACGTCAACACAGACCGTAGAAATCAGATTAGGAGCTTTGATACCTTCGTCAATCTGACAAGTATATTTCTACATTCATTTGGCCGATTTGGAAAAGTTTCCAGTGTTCAAAAACCCTGTAACCCATAGTGCATCAAGTTCAAAGTTTAAAGTATTCAAAACTTTCGGAAATTAGTGTTCACTTTTCTAAATGTTAATATTGTATTATAATACTAGTATTCTTGGCTTTGTGTCCTTCGTTTTGATGTTATCTTTCCGGAAGAGTTTCTATGTTTTCATACGTTTGTTAATTATGGATCGTTTGAAGAATCGATATGAGTTCTTTCAACTGAGTCAAAGACAAAAGACAACTGTCAAAAGACAAATCCTGATTATAGAGGCTATTGAGCTAATAAGTTTTCCAGATTTTTTAAGAAATATTTATCCTCTAAAAATTTCGAACTTTTTGCAGTATGGGGAGTCGAAACATACAAAAAATTTCAAACTTTTTGAAAAAAAAATTTTAAATTTTTTAAAAACCTAAAATAACCTGAAATGGATTTTGCGCTATGAAAGAGCGCACAAATGTGTTTTTTTGTTGACTTCATTCTTTTTTCACTAAGGCAGTATGGGGGCCTAAACATGTAAAACATGTAAAACATGTAAAACATGTAAAAACATCCAAAATTTTTTCAAGTCCTAATAGTGTTTGAAATGGATTTTGCGCCACGAAAGAGCACTCAAAAGTGATTTTTTGTGGACTTCATATTGTTCAACCAAGTATGACCGGAAAAACTCTAGTTTCTGAGAGAGTCTAAAATAAAACAAAAAAGCAGTCAGAAGCAGTTTTTGTTGACAATACTTTTGCAGATGTGCAGTATAATGTGGAAAGCTTGTCTTTATTTTTTATATACATGTGAAATTATGTATGCTTCTATCAAAACAAGTACGTAATTTTGCTTGCATGTGCTCAAAATTGTGATTTTTGTATGATGAACAATTGAAAGAAAGGAAAGAATGCAAATTTTATGTATAAAATTATACGTATTCATGCATATAATAATGAAAGTATATATGAAATTGTATATTTCTTTATAAGTAATTATAACTGTGCTTAGGTTTAGTAATATGTTTGTATGAGTATAAGCTGAAATGTGTGTTTGTGTGTAGAGTTTTAAATGTGTGTATATGTCAAGACGTTCTTGGTTTTATTTGTGTATGTTTTTCTATATGTATACTGTAGAATGTATGTATATATGTCTGGATGTGTTTATGTATTTATATACTTGCAAGGTAGACGAGAGAGAGAGAGGGAGATAAGTCCCTGGAGGGCAATTTAATTGCATAAAAGAATTTTGTTATTTGTCTCTACGATCCAACAGTATTATATCTTGCAAGCAGATTTTGACCTTCAACGTTGATAAACTCTGTCCTTTAAACATTGGCAAGCAAAATGTCAGACCCGAAGACGATAGCGATTTTTTGATGTTCTGAGCATGCATTTTTGAAAATTGAGTTTCTTACACCTATCTATCCACCATATTAAAAACTATCAGGATTTTTTACAGAAAAAATTAATTTCACGCTCTTTGTCTATTAATCCTTGGCAAGAAAATGATAAAGTGTTGCAACACAGAAGACAAAAACAACTATTTGATGTTCTGAGCATGATTTTTTGAAAACAGATTTCTCTACATTCATTCAGCTACCAGTCTAGGAATGAGCAGATTATTTACAGGAAAAATGTATTTGAGATAAATCATTGAGAGATAAACAATAAATGCAGCTAAGAAAAAAGAATCAATTCTGTAAAAAAACCGACAACTTTGGTGGAAAAACTATGATATGCAGGAGAAGCTGAAATTTTTAGTTAATTAAAGTAGAATTATAGGAATTCATCAAAAACTTGAATCAGACAAAAAAGTGTAATGATGTACAAGAAGGGTAGTTTCCACTGGAACTGTAAAAATAGCTAAATTTTCAAAAGTTAATTAGCCACTTGATCAATTAAGCAAGAAGGAACACAACCTCTGTATCTGCGGGGGTTACTAGAAACAGCTTCCGTAGTGTATAAGTCTTGTTTGCGTATTGGGAATAACACTAATGGATAATGCGTGCTGTGACTGAAATCTTAACCAAAAGCGAATCGCGTCTTCAGTAATCGGTTCCAACATACTTAATATACATATACTCAACAAAAAAACATTGGAAGTAAATTACCCGAGCACCTCAAGTCAACAAAAATTGAATGAGTTCATCATTGATCTTTCTTGAATCAAATTTCCTGTGCATTCAGTATACCTGTGTTAATATTTTGGATTACTTATTGTTCTGTCGACGTTTTAAAATAACATAACCGTAACGATATTTGATAGAGCATCGGGAAGAGTAACATCCAAAGGAATTTGAAATTGAAAGCAGCAGAGTCTAGATAACAAATTATTGGGTTATGAAGCCTGGCGAACATTTCGGAATTGAACACAACACTACTGCTACCTACTGCTGCTACTGCCTACTACTACTATCTACAACTACTATCTACAATTAGTACCTACTACTACTGCTACTTACTAGTAATTCCTAAAACTACTACTAGATACTATTAAAAACTACGACAACTACTTATTGGTTCTAATTTACACTAGTACCTACTACTACTTCCTTTTAATACCTTCAAATGTTAACTATTGTTTACTAACTAACTACGACAATGTGTTTCTGTTTCTCTAAAAAAAGAAAACCACTCTTATCCCGTTGAGCATAAACAACAGTTTTTCTCTACCTCAAGGTAATGTGTTCTGACTGACGCAGACCGATAGAATTTAGTCGCCAATATTTTCAACAAATCATTAAGTGTTTGAAGTTTTTTCGAAGATAAAAAAAAACGCTGAAGCTTCTTCGCATACGTTAACTCAGTACTTTTCAACTCAATGTTAATTTCTTTATTAACAATTAAAAAATCCATGGTATGATATATCAGGTGGTATTTAGTTAATTAAATCAATGTAGGGTTTTACTGTTTAGCGAACCAGTCCAATTTTTAGAAGTTCAAATAAGTTTTTTTTGCTATAATCTTTTATGGAAGTGCAACTTTTTTGTACACTTTCTTCACTTCTGAAGGAACAGTCATAAAATTGAATGCTGTTTTTTCAAAAATGCTGTTTTTTTGTTTATTCAATGTATGACGCCTGATTCCAATTGCAATTATTTGATACATATGAAATGCCAACTTTTAAAAATTTCTAACATGAAGGATTTTTTAGCGTAAAAATTGACTAGTTGACAATGGCGTTGCACTATGTCTATTTATAATATCAACTTTATAGAAATATGCTTGCTTCAAAAAATCTATAGTGTGTACCCTAATGGAAACAAACACTTTACAACGTACCTACATCATCCAAAAAACTGAGGTTTTACTCTATATAGTTCTTTTCGTATGTTTATTCAGAGTCACCTGTTGTTTCAGTTGTCAGGAATTACACAATTTTTCCGAATCCTTACGTTTCAACAATTTATATAGACTGAAAACTGCTGAGATAGCTTGCCAGAAGGACAATGTGTTAGTTGAGTTTCATATTAACCTTAGCTTCGGCTCACGGTGTGTTCACAGCTAAGACTGTAATTGTGAACTTGCTATTCATAAAAGTTTTCGCGCTACATGATTTGCAATTTTTGTTATAATAACTTATTCCTAATTTTGTTGAATTTCACTTGGTCGTTGTTTATCTGAAGAAAATTAAAAATAAATCAAACTCATGAAACGTTTCTCAGCACAATTAAGCGAAACAGTCTTGTTGGATTTGAGAGCTCAAACAAAAACCTTAAATTTAATTGTTTAGGTGAACAAATTTTGTTTGTTTTCAACGTTTTCTTACACCAAATGGGCACTAAATGGTTCCAAAGAAGTCCTTTTCGCGTAATTTGAAAGAAAATTCTTCTTTATTAGTGTTCAAAACTCAACAATGGGAGACGGTATGGCTTTGGATAAGCAAGTATAATAAAAATTTGAAACATGACCGATAACCTTACCTAAAAATATAACCATTGAGTTCGAGTTGGAGTTTGTGATCTCAAAATAGTATTCAAGGACAATTTGAACTTTTTTTAGTTTTTAAAACTCAACAATCGGAGGCGGTATGGATTTCGATAAGCAAGTTTATTAAAATGGTGACGCTTGGTCGATCGCTCTACAGAAAAATGAAGGTTTTGAGTTAGTGTTTGAATTTGTGATCTAAAAACACAATACAAGGATAATTGACTTTGAAAAAAGACAACTTTTAGTATTAAATCACAATAATCGATGACCGTGTAATTTTGAATTACCAAATATAATAAAATTTGAAAACTTGGCCTATCCTTCTATTTTAAAGTCAAAGTTTGAATTTGAGTTTGAGTTTGTGATCTAAAAACAGTATTCAAGGGATAATTACGTCATATTAGTTGTTGTGTTAAATAGTTGCGAACACAAAACAATTGAAATACGTCCCAAAATATATTTAAACTACAGCTTTATATGTGTCAAAAAATTGAAGGAGACCTTCTAGTTTTACTAAGCTTTTTGATATAATTTACTATATTATATAGACTATATTCCCATGGTCTATTATGCAATCTTTACTGCACGAGTTGTACAATCAATCCTGAAGAGTACAATTTTGCATTTTTTAATAGAAAAGTACAGAAAAACGTATGATTCTCCAAAATCAGCATTGTTGAAATATTTTACCAGTAATTCTTGAAAAGAGTGGTCAGTGCAATTTTTTAAATGATTAATTTTCTCTGAAAAATGTTCTGCTAATGAAGTTTAAATTTTGCAAAAAAAAACTAATATGGAAAGACTTTCAAGTCGTGATCACATTAAGTGACAGTTAACACAACTAACTTTGATTTCTGCTACCAAAAAAAACGTCAAAACAGACCGTAGAAATCAGTTTAGGAGCTTTGATACCTTCGTCAATCTGACAAGTATATTTCTACATTCATTTGGCCGATTTGGAAAAGTTTCCAGTGTTCAAAAACCCTGTAACCCATAGTGCATCAAGTCCAAAGTTTAAAGTATTCAAAACCTTCGGAAATTAGTGTTCATTTTTCTATATGTTAATATTGTATTATAATACTAGTATTCTTGGCTTTGTGTACTTCGTTTTGATGTTATCTTTCCGGAAGGGTTTCTATGTTTTCAAACGTTTGTTAATTATGGATCGTATGAAGAATCGATTTGAGTTCTTTCAACTGAGTCAAAGACAAAAGACAACTGTCAAGAGACAAATCCTGATTATAGAGGCAATTGAGCTAATAATATTTCCAGATTTTTACAGAAATATTTAACCTCTATAACAAAAAATGGCAGAATCATTATGTACATGAAAATTTTTTTTTTCACGAGTTACTATATATAAAAACCATAATCTTCAATAAAGCTTTATTGATCTGCAATTCACGCTAAGAAAACGAATCAGTGGTCTCACAGAAAGTATGAATATATTTTTTCCATGGCGCTCAAAAAGGAAACCTCTAACAGAACTGCAAAATTAACAAATGTAAGAAAAATAAGTTTTTTCATGTTAAGTTTGTTTTTTATTTGAAAGACTTATATGAAACATTGCCTAGCTGACTTAAAAAAAGACTTAAGTTATTGAAAGCAAAGTTTTAGCAAAGATATCCTTGTCAAAAAAAGGTTTATATACAAGCTGATTTTTCATTACTCCTTTAACAAATTTGAATTTTTAAGACCTCAATAGTTCATCTTGAGGAAACTCATTTGAGAACGGACAAGTGTTCACTTCTTGTATCTATTGGAAACTTCATTCTGATACATTGAATGCATACTAATCTTGATGCTACAACTTTATGGATTATGAAAGTGTTTGTGTCCGCGTTATTGAATACTTAGGTTTTAAATTTTTGTGAATTACTTGAATAACATACTGAAATATTTCAAATGACACATAGCTTTAAAAGCAACTGAAGGAAATCTGTGAAAACCAAATGTTCTAAGACAAACACAAGTTGTTGCACATGTATACAGAAAACACTAGGTCATACCTACGTCTATGGTTCAGATTGAGCCTTTGAGCAAAACTTGTTTGTTATCTACTAACAGAAAACTTTAGCAGTGAACTTCTTATCGTTCTTCAAAATAAACCACTTCAATACTATGCAAAATCAAAATTATTGTACAAATAACATGATACTAAACGTACGACTTAGAACCAGTAACTATATAAACTAGAAGCAATTGTAACCGTGAAAATCAAACAAGAAGGCCAATAGGTGAATTTAAATGAATTTTATTTGTCCTGCTTATTCCATTGCTTTATCTAAGTTAACGTTATTTTGCTTAAATGGAGCGCAAAGGGGGTCGAAATGTACTGCCTAATAAAGAACTGCAAGCCTACGTACTCACTCTCTTTTTATCTCAACGTTTTCTGCAACACAGTAGAATACATGTATATACGCCTTCTTGACCAGAGACGAGAGAATACTTAAGCAAACTAATAAAAGTGTTTTTAGCCGAAAATATTATGCAAGAATTTTCATACTTCTCATTCGCACAGTGCAATTCTTCTGCTTTATACGTAGCAATCAGATCAAAACCTTGAAATGTCAATATCTGAGGTACTTAGGGGAAACTTCAATTCATTTTACAAATCAGGAGGAATAAGAATTAGTCTAACAGATTTAACAACTGAGTTCTCCTCGAAATGCTATAGGTCTTCAATGGAAACTACTTGGTTAATTAGGCTAATAGAACGAGTGTTAACATCCCAGCCAACGGCCTGAATTTAATTTTAACTGAATGAATTGCTTCTCAAAATAACATTTTAGATTTTTTCATTCTTGACTTGTTTTCCATTCATTTATGTCAAAAAAATTCAGTGTATGCTAAAATCCAAACTCAACTGCCGGTTTATAACTTATAATGTATCATATCCTAACGCAATTTGAAGGCTCAATTCAGCGCACAACTGTCTATTTAACTCGTTATGAAAACAATATCGCTTTTATACAACAAAGGAAGGAGGGTTCAATTTCAAGCTGGACTACCTTCGATCTTTGCCTCATACCCAAAAATTTTATGGACTTTGTTACTACATTATCTAATATAACCGAAGAAGAAGACTTTATCAGCAACTCAACCCTCTCGGAAACTGAAGTAACTTTTCAGCATATACCTAATCCTTTGACTTCCGACACAGGGTCAGTTCCCATGGACATAAAAAAGAATTTTGCGCAGTTACGATTTCGAAAATATGCCCCTCTTCAGGAGCCAAGAAGAACATTTCGCTGCTTTAGAAGATTTGGAAAATCTGTGAAAAAAGCTCGAATCATGCAGAATTGAAACCAAACTAACCACTATTCAAGATAAAAATGATCATACTACATCCGATGATAACAGAAAGTCTGTGATATCTTCCATCCTCGAACGATTCCCTATTCTTCTTGAAGAAAACTCGAATATTGGAGAAAACGTCCAAAAACTTAGCACTGAGCCATTGTCTAACAATGCTCTACAAAAGAGGAGCCATTTTCGTGTTGTTCGAGGATGTGTACTTCATAATGGAAATTTTCCAAAAAGAGTGAGATTCGATGAAAATGTGAGGTGTTGATGCGACGATAACAACTAGATCTGAAAAATTCTTGTCGATTGAAGCCTATGAACTAGACGCTGGTTTCCAGTATTGAATTGTTCCCATTTATAACCAGTTATTTTGAAAAGCTGTGCATTATTAAACTTCGTTATGTATGCTTATTATCCAAATTTTAGTAGTTGCAACTCCTTTAAACTAGAGTATGATGATTCAACAATATCCAACGTCAGAGAAACAGGAAACAGTATTCGACCTGTTCAAATGGATTAGAAAGTCAGAAATTTGTTGTAGAGTAGGATCCTCAAACCGTAGATTATTGTTCTGAAAATGTTGAAACGGATACGCACAAGAGTCGAAGTTATAAAGAGCTGACGCTAGAAAACGCTGCAACTTGTTTTGATTTAACCAGAGCCGAAATCAAAAGTTGCCGTTAATTAGCCTCAATTGGTAGTTGATTACTAAGAAAAATACCTGAGTGGATTAATTGGTCTCATCTTAGGTTATGATAGTTTCATATCAAGTCCCAAGAGCCGCTGAGGCATGGCCATGGTTCGCGATAATTTCAAGATAATAGTTTTATTAATTTGCTTTCAGTGTCTTATACTAGAAGATACTAAATATTCCTTTCTCAAATACTCGGTTATGATTTGTGAAAAATTTAGTAGTCACATTTGAGAAGCCAAATTAATTGGCCTCAAAACTTATCTTCAATTATCAACTAATAATTTAAATAAAATGTCGGCTCTCTTTTAAATCTGCTCTTTTCATTTCGGCTCTCTTACAAGTCACCGGTTGAAACAAAAATTCAACCTGACCACTTGATTTTTTATGAATAAAAAAACCTATATTGTAAGAAGTTCAGTCTGCTCTGCAAAATTCTTGCAGAATATATTCGGCTAAAAACACTTTTATTAGTTTGCTTAAGTATTCTCTCGTCTCCGGTCAAGAAGGCGTACATACATGTATTCTACTGTGTTGCAGCAAACGTTGAAATAAAAAGAGAGTGAGTACATAGGCTTGCAACTCCTTATTAGGGAGTACATTTCGACCCCCACTGCGCTCTATTTAAGCAAAATAACGTTAACTTAAATAAAGCAATGGAATAAGCAGGACGAATCAAATTCATTTAAACTCACCTATTGGCCTTCTTGTTCGATTTTCATGGTTACAATTGCTTCTAGTATATATAGTAACTGGTTCTAAGTCGTACGTTTAGTATCAAGTTATCTGTACAATAATTTTGACTTTGCATAATATTGGCGTGGTTTATTTTGAGGAGCGATAAGAAGTTCCCTGCTAACGTTTTCTGTTAGTAGATAACAAAAGTATTTGCTCAAATGCTCAATCTTAACCATAGACGTAAGTATGACCTAGTGTTTTCTGTATACATGTGCAACAATTTGTGTTTGTCTTAGAACATTTGGTTTTCACAGAATTCCTTCAGTTGCTTTTAAAGCTATGTGTCAATTTGAAGTATGTCAGTATGTTAGTCACGTAATTCATAAAAATTTAAAACCTAAGTATTCATTAACGCGGACACAAAAACTTTAGTAATCCATAAAACTGTGGCATCAGGATTAGTATGCGTTCAACGTATCAGAAAGAAGATTCCAATAGATGCAAGAAGTGAATACTTGTCTGTTCTCATATGAGTTTCCTCAAGGTGAACTTTTGAGGTCTTAAAAGTACAAATTTGTTAAAGAAGTAATGAAAAATCAACTTGTATATAAACATTTTTTTGACAAGGATATCTTTGCTGAAACTTTGCTTTGCATAACTTAAGTCTTTTTTTAAGTCAGCTAGGCATTGTTTTATATAAAGTCTTTCAAAAAAAAACAAACTTAACTTGAAAAAACTTATTTTTCTTACCTTTGTTAATTTTGCAGTTCTGTTAGAGGTTTCCTTTTTGAGCGCCATGGAAAAAATATTTTTATACTACCTGTGAGACCACTGATTCGTTTTCATAGCGTAAATTGCAGATCAATAAAACTTTGTTGAAGATTAAGGTTTTTCTGTTTGATTACTTGTGAAAAAATACTTTTTCATGTACATAATGATTCTGCCATTTATTGTTATAGAGGATAAAAATTTCCATGAAGTTGAAAGTCATGTTAAATTTAAATAATTTTTTTTTACAACAGTGGCAATTAGCAAAACACGCAGTTGTAGAATTCCACCTGGAACTTCAAGAGACAGTTTTACATATTTCTCACATTTTTAAGCTCAGAAAAAATTAAAATACTGCATTAAAAAAATCAGGAAATCTTATTAGCTCAATTGCCTCTATGATCAAGATTTGTCTTTTGACAGTTGTTTTTTGTCTTTTACTCAGTTTAAAGAAATCAAATCGATTCTTCATACGATCCATAACAAACAAACGTTTGAAAACATAGAATCCCTTCCGGAAAGATAACATCAAAAAGAAGTACACAAAGCCAAGAATACTAGTATTATAATACAATATTAACACACAGAAAAGTGAATTTCCGAAAATTTTAAATACTAGAAACTTTGAACTTGATGCACCATGGGTTACAGGGTCTTTGAACACTAGAAACTTTTCCAAATCGGCCAAACGAATGTTGAAATATACTGGTCAGTTTTACGATGGTATCAAAGCTCCTAATCTGATTTCTACTGTCTGTGTTGATGTTTTTTCTGGCAGCAAAATCAAAGTTAGTTGAGTTAAATGTTACTTAATGTGATCATGACTTGCAAGTATCTCCATATTTCTTTTTTTTTGCAATATTTAAAGTTCATTAGCAGAAAATTGTTCAGAGAAAATTAATCATTTAAAAAATTGCACTGACCACTCTTTTCAAGAATTACTGGTAAAATATGTCAACACTGCTGATTTCGGAAAATCATGCGTTTTTCTGTACTTTTCTATCAAAAAATGCAAAATTATACTCTTCAGGATTGATTGTAGAACTCGTGCAGTAAAAATTGCATTATAGACCATGTGAAAATAGTCTATATAATATAGTAAAATATATTAAAAACCTTAGTAAAACCAGAAGGTCTCCTTCACTTTTTTGACACATATAAAGCTGTAGTTTAAATATATTTTCGGAACGTATTTCAATTGTTTTTTGTTCGCAACTATATAACACAACAACTATTATGACGTAATTATCCCTTGAATACTATTTTCAGATCACAAACTCAAACTCAAATTCAAACTTTGACTTTAAAAAAGAAGGATAGGCCTCGCTTTCACATTTTATTGTATTCGGTAATTCAAAGTTACACGGTCTCCGATTATTGTGTTTTCAATCCTAAAAGTTGTCTTTTTTCGAAGTCAATTATCCTTTTATAGTGTTTTTAGATCCCAAATTCAAACACTAACACAAAACCTTCATTTTTCTGTAGAGCGATCGACCAAGCGTCACCATATTAATAAACTCGCTTATCGAAATCCATACCGCCTCCAATTGTTGAGTTTTGAATACTAAAAAAGAAGCTCCTTTTTTAAAAGTCAATTGTCCTTGAATACTATTTTGAGATCACAAACTCAATGGTTCAACTTTTAGGTAAAGTGATGGGCCATGTTTCAAATTTTTATTATACTTGCTTATCCAAAGCCATACCGTCTCCGATTGTTGAGTTTTGAACACTAATAAAGAAGAATTTTGTTTCAAATTACGCGAAAAGGAGTTCTTTGGAACCATTTAGTGCCCATTTAGTGTAAGAAGACGTTAAAAACATCAAAATTCGTTCACCTAAACACCTAAATTTAAGGTTCTCAAATCCAGCAAGACTGTTTCACTTAATTGTGCTGAGAAACGTTTCATGAGTTTGATTTATTTTTAATTTTCTTCAGATAAACAACGACCAAGTGAAACTCAACAAAATTAGCAATAAGTTATTATAACAAAAATTGCAAAATCATGTAGCGCGAAAACTTTTATGAACAGCAAGTTCACAATTACAGTCTTAGCTGTGAACACACTGTGAGCCGAAGCTAAGGTTAATATGAAACTCAACTAACACATTGTCCTTCTGGCAAGCTATCTCAGCAGCTTTCAGTCTATATAAATTTTTGAAACGTAAGGATTCGGAAAAATTGTGTAATTCTTGACAACTGAAGCAACAGGTGACTCTGAATAAACATACGAAAACAACTATATAGAGTAAAACCTCAGTTTTTTGGATGATGTAGGTACCTTGTAAAGTGTTTGTTTCCATTAGGGTACACACTATAGAATTTTTGAAGCAAGCATATTTCTATAAAGTTGATATTATAAATAGACATAGTGCAACGCCATTGTCAACCAGTCAATTTTTACGCTAAACAATCCTTCATGTTAGAAATTTTTAAAAGTTGGCATTTCATATCTATCAAATATTTGCAATTGGAATCAGGCGTCATACATTGAATAAACAAAAAAAGCATATTTGAAAAAACAGCATTCAAGTTTATGACTGATCCTTCATAAGTGAAGACTGTGTACAAAAAAAGTTGCACTTCAAAAAAAGAACATAGCAAAAAAACTTATATGAACTTCTAAAAATTTTACTGGTTCGCTAAACAGTAAAACCCTACATTGATTTAATTAATTAAATACCACCTGATATATCATACCATGGATTTTTTAATTGTTAATTAAAAAATTAACATTGAGTTGAAAATCACTGAGTTAACGTATACGACAAAGCTTCAGCGTTTTTTTATATCTTCGAAAAAACTTCAAACACTTAATGATTTGTTGAAAACTCTGTCGACTAAATTCTATCGGTCTGCGTCAGTCAGGACACATTAGCTTGAGATAGAAAAAAGCTCCTGGTGTTTATGCTCAACGAGTCTCTAGAGAAAAGAATGGTTTTCATCTTTTAGAGAAACAGAAACACATTGTTGTAGATAGTTAGTAAACAATAGGTAACATTTGAAGGTATTAAAAGGAAGGAGTAGTAGGTACTACTGTAACTTGGAACCAAGAGGTAGTTGTAGTAGTTGTTAATAGTATCTAGTAGTAGTTTTAGGTAGTACTAGTAGGTAGCAGTAGTGGTAGGTACTAATTGTAGATAGTAGTTGTAGATAGTAGTAGTAGGCAGTAGCAGTTGTAGGTAGCAGTAGTGTTGTTTTCAATTCCGAAATGTTCGTCAGGCTTCATAACCCAATAATTTGTTATCTAGACTCTGCTGCTTTCAATTTCAAATTCCTTTGGATGTTACTCTTCCCGATGCTCTATCAAATATCGTTACGGTTATGTTATTTTAAAACGTCGACAGAACAATAAGTAATCCAAAATATTAACACAGGGTTACTGAACCCACAGGAAATTTGATTCAAGAAAGATCAATGATGAACTCATTCGATTTTTGTTGACTTGAGGTGCTCTGGTAATTTACTTCCAATGTTTTATTGTTGAGTATATGTATATTAAGTATGTTGGAACCGATTACTGAAGAAGCGATTCGCTTTTGTTAAAGATTTCAGTCACAGCACGCATTATCCATTAGTGTTATTCCCAATACGCAAACAAGACTTATACACTACGGAAGCTGTTTCTAGTAACCCCCGCAGATACAGAGGTTGTATTCCTTCTTGCTTAATTGATCAAGTGGCTAATTAACTTTTGAAAATTTAGCTATTTTTACAGTTCCAGTGGAAACTACTCTTCTTGTACATCATTACACTTTTTTGTCAGATTCAAGATTTTGATGAATTCCTATAATTCTACTTTATTTAACTAAAAATTTCAGCTTCTCCTGCATATCATAGTTTTTCCACGAAAGTTGTCTGTTTTTTTTACAGAATTGATTCTTTTTACTTAGCTGAATTTTTTGTTTATCTCTGAATAATTCATCTCAAATACATTTTTCCTGTAACTAATTTTGCTCAATCCTAGGAGGAAAGCTGAGTAAGTGTAAAGAAATCTGTTTTCAAAGAAGCATGCTCAGAACATCAAAAAATTGTTTTTGTCTTCTGTGTTGCAACATTTTATCATTTTCTTGCCAAGGATTAAAAGACAAAAAGCGTGAATTCAATTTTTTTTTCTCTAAAAAAATCTTGATAGTTTTTAATATGGTAGCTAGATAGTTGTAGAAATTTCAGTTTTCAAAAAAGCATGCTCAGAAAATCAAAAAATTGTTGTCGTCTTCGGTTGTGATATTTTGCTTGCCAATGTTTAAAGGACAGAGTTTCTCATCGCTGAAGGTTAAAGTCTGTTTACAAGATATAATATTATTGACTCGTGGAGACTATTAACAACCTTCTTCAAGGCAATTAAATTGCACTCCAGGGACCTATCTCCCTCTCTCTCGCTCTCGTCTGATTGCAGGCATATAAATACATAAATACATAAACAAAATCAGACATATATAAATACATTCCACTGTATAGATATAGAAAAACATACACACATAAAACCAAGAACGTCTTGACATATACACACATTTACAATTTCTACACACAAACATACATTTCAGCATATACTCGTACAAAAATTTTACTAAACTTAAGCACAGTTTTGTTTACTTATAAACCAATATTCACTTTCATTTGAATTTCATTATATACATGAATACGCATAATTATATAAATAAAACTTTCATTCTTTCCTTTCTTTCCATTGTTCTTTTTTACATAAAAATTACAATTTTGATCACATGCAAGCAAATACACGTACTTGTTTTGATAGAAATATACATAGTTACATATGTAAATAAAAAAATAAAGCCAACCTTTCCACATCACATTGAACATTTGCAAAAGTATTGTTAACAAAAACTGCTTCTGACTACTCTTTGACTTATTTCAGACTACTTCAGAAACTGAGTTTTTCCGGTCCTACTTGGTTGAACAAATGAAGTCAACAAAAAATCAGTTTTGAGTGCTCTTTCATAGCGCAAAATCCATTTCAGAACATATTAGGACTTTGAAAAATTTTCGAAAAAATTTTTTGAAATGTTTGCGTTTCGACCCCCATACTTTATAGGTGAAAAAAGTGAAGTCAACAAGAAATCACTTTTGAGTGCTCTTTCATAGTGCAAAATCCATTTCAGACCATTTTAGGACTTTGAATGAAATTTTTGTTTCGACATCCATACTTCATAAGTGAAAAAAATGTGAAGTCAACAAAAAATCGCTTTTGAGTGCTCTTTCATAGTGCAAAATCCATTTCAGACCATTTTAGGACTTTGAAAAATTTTCGAAAAAATTTTTGAAATTTTTGTTTCGACATCCATACTTCATAGGTGAAAAAAAGTGAAGTCAACAAAAAATAACTTTTGAGTGCTCTTTGATAGTGCAAAATCTATTTCAAACCATTTTAGGACTTTGAAAAATTTTCGAAAATTTTTGAAATTTTTTCCAAGTTTGGGGCCTTTAGTAGATGTAATGCGAAATTTTTCCTATTACTACTAAAGTGATATAGTTCAGGAGTCTAACGAGGTGAAAAAATGAAGTCAACAAAAAATCACTTTTGAGTGCTCTTTCATAGTGCAAAATCCATTTCAGACCATTTTAGGACTTTGAAAAATTTTCGCAATTTTTGAAATTTTTGTTTCGACATCCATACTTCATAGGTGAAAAAATGAAGTCAACAAAAACTCACTTTTGAGTGCCTTTTCATAGTGCAAAATCCATTTCAGACCATTTTAGGACTTTGAAAAATTTTCGAAAAATTTTTGGAAATTTTTGTTTGGACATCCATACTTCATAGGTGAAAAAAAAGTGAAGTCAACAAAAAATCAGTTCTGAGTGCTCTTTTAGAAAATAATTTTTTGAAATGTTTGTGTTTCGACCCCCATACTTCATAGGTGAAAAAAGTGAAGTCAACAAAAAATCACTTTTGAGTGCTCTTTCATAGTGCAAAATCCATTTCAGACCATTTTAGGACTTTGAAAAATTTTCGAAAAATTTTTTGAAAATTTGTTTCGACATCCATACTTCATAGGTGAAAAAAAGTGAAGTTAACAAAAAATCACTTTTGAGTGCTCTTTGATAGTGCAAAATCCATTTCAGACCATTTTAGGACTTTGAAAAATTTTCAAATAAATTTCGAAAAAATTTTTGATAATTTTTGAAATTCTTTCCAAGTTTGGGGCCTTTAGTACATGTAATGCGAACTTTTTCCTATTACCACTAAAGTGATATAGTTCAGGAGTCCAACGAGATGAAAAAAGTGAAGTCAACAAAAAATCACTTTTGACTGCTCTTTCATGGTGCAAAATCCATTTCAGACCATTTTAGGACCTTGAAAAACTTTGTAAAAATTTCTGAAAATTTTTGAAATTTTTTCCAAATTTGGGGCCTTTAGTACATGTAATGCGAAATTTTTCCTATTACCACTAAAGTGATATAGTTCAGGAGTCTAACGAGGTGAAAAAAATGAAGTCAACAAAAAATCACTTTTGAGTGCTCTTTCATAGTGCAAAATCCATTTCAGACCATTTTAGGACTTTAAAAAATTTTCGAAAAAATTTTTGAAATTTTTGTGTTTCGACCCTCATACTTCATAGGTGAAAAAAGTGAAGTGAAAATATCACTTTTGAGTTCTCTTTCATAGTGCAAAATCCATTTCAGACCATTTTAGGACTTTGAATGAAATTTTTGTTTCGACATCCATACTTCATAAGTGAAAAAAATGTGAAGTCAACAAAAAATCGCTTTTGAGTGCTCTTTCATAGTGCAAAATCCATTTCAGACCATTTTAGGACTTTGAAAAATTTTCGAAAAAATTTTTGAAATTTTTGTTTCGACATCCATACTTCATAGGTGAAAAAAAGTGAAGTCAACAAAAAATAACTTTTGAGTGCTCTTTGATAGTGCAAAATCTATTTCAAACCATTTTAGGACTTTGAAAAATTTTCGAAAATTTTTGAAATTTTTTCCAAGTTTGGGGCCTTTAGTAGATGTAATGCGAAATTTTTCCTATTACTACTAAAGTGATATAGTTCAGGAGTCTAACGAGGTGAAAAAATGAAGTCAACAAAAAATCACTTTTGAGTGCTCTTTCATAGTGCAAAATCCATTTCAGACCATTTTAGGACTTTGAAAAATTTTCGCAATTTTTGAAATTTTTGTTTCGACATCCATACTTCATAGGTGAAAAAATGAAGTCAACAAAAACTCACTTTTGAGTGCCTTTTCATAGTGCAAAATCCATTTCAGACCATTTTAGGACTTTGAAAAATTTTCGAAAAATTTTTGGAAATTTTTGTTTGGACATCCATACTTCATAGGTGAAAAAAAAGTGAAGTCAACAAAAAATCAGTTCTGAGTGCTCTTTTAGAAAATAATTTTTTGAAATGTTTGTGTTTCGACCCCCATACTTCATAGGTGAAAAAAGTGAAGTCAACAAAAAATCACTTTTGAGTGCTCTTTCATAGTGCAAAATCCATTTCAGACCATTTTAGGACTTTGAAAAATTTTCGAAAAATTTTTTGAAAATTTGTTTCGACATCCATACTTCATAGGTGAAAAAAAGTGAAGTTAACAAAAAATCACTTTTGAGTGCTCTTTGATAGTGCAAAATCCATTTCAGACCATTTTAGGACTTTGAAAAATTTTCAAATAAATTTCGAAAAAATTTTTGATAATTTTTGAAATTCTTTCCAAGTTTGGGGCCTTTAGTACATGTAATGCGAACTTTTTCCTATTACCACTAAAGTGATATAGTTCAGGAGTCCAACGAGATGAAAAAAGTGAAGTCAACAAAAAATCACTTTTGACTGCTCTTTCATGGTGCAAAATCCATTTCAGACCATTTTAGGACCTTGAAAAACTTTGTAAAAATTTCTGAAAATTTTTGAAATTTTTTCCAAATTTGGGGCCTTTAGTACATGTAATGCGAAATTTTTCCTATTACCACTAAAGTGATATAGTTCAGGAGTCTAACGAGGTGAAAAAAATGAAGTCAACAAAAAATCACTTTTGAGTGCTCTTTCATAGTGCAAAATCCATTTCAGACCATTTTAGGACTTTAAAAAATTTTCGAAAAAATTTTTGAAATTTTTGTGTTTCGACCCTCATACTTCATAGGTGAAAAAAGTGAAGTGAAAATATCACTTTTGAGTTCTCTTTCATAGTGCAAATTCCATTTCAGACCATTTTAGGACCTTGAAAAACCTTGAAAAATTTTTCTGAAAAATTTCAAATTTTTTATGTGTTTCGACCCCTATACTTTGTAGGCGACAAAAAGTGAAGTCAACAAAAAATCACTTTTGTGTGCTCTTTCATAGTGCAAAATCCATTTCAGACCATTTTAGGACTTTGAAAAATTTTCGCAATTTTTGAAATTTTTGTTTCGACATCCATACTTCATAGGTGAAAAAAAGTGAAGTCAACAAAAAATCATTTTTGACTGCTCTTTCATGGTGCAAAATCCATTTCAGACCATTTTAGGACTTTAAAAAATTTTCGAAAAAATTTTTGAAATTTTTGTGTTTCGACCCCCATACTTCATAGGTGAAAAAAGTGAAGTGAAAATATCACTTTTGAGTTCTCTTTCATAGTGCAAATTCCATTTCAGACCATTTTAGGACCTTGAAAAACCTTGAAAAATTTTTCTGAAAAATTTCAAATTTTTTATGTGTTTCGACCCCTATACTTTGTAGGCGACAAAAAGTGAAGTCAACAAAAAATCACTTTTGAGTGCTCTTTGATAGTGCAAAATCCATTTCAGACCATTTTAGGACTTTGAAAAATTTTCGAAAAAATTTCGAAAAAATTTTTGAAAATTTTTGAAATTCTTTCCAAGTTTGGGGCCTTTAGTACATGTAATGCGAACTTTTTCCTATTACCACTAAAGTGATATAGTTCAGGAGTCCAACGAGATGAAAAAAATGAAGTCAACAAAAAATCACTTTTGACTGCTCTTTCATGGTGCAAAATCCATTTCAGACCATTTTAGGACCTTGAAAAACTTTGAAAAAATTTCGAAAAAATTTTTGAAAATTTTTGAAATTTTTTCCAAATTTGGGGCCTTTAGTACATGTAATGCGAAATTTTTCCTATTACCACTAAAGTGATATAGTTCAGGAGTCTAACGAGGTGAAAAAAATGAAGTCAACAAAAAATCACTTTTGAGTGCTCTTTCATAGTGCAAAATCCATTTCAGACCATTTTAGGACTTTAAAAAATTTTCGAAAAAATTTTTGAAATTTTTGTGTTTCGACCCCCATACTTCATAGGTGAAAAAAGTGAAGTGAAAATATCACTTTTGAGTTCTCTTTCATAGTGCAAATTCCATTTCAGACCATTTTAGGACCTTGAAAAACCTTGAAAAATTTTTCTGAAAAATTTCAAATTTTTTATGTGTTTCGACCCCTATACTTTGTAGGCGACAAAAAGTGAAGTCAACAAAAAATCACTTTTGTGTGCTCTTTCATAGTGCAAAATCCATTTCAGACCATTTTAGGACTTTGAAAAATTTTCGCAATTTTTGAAATTTTTGTTTCGACATCCATACTTCATAGGTGAAAAAAAGTGAAGTCAACAAAAAATCATTTTTGACTGCTCTTTCATGGTGCAAAATCCATTTCAGACCATTTTAGGACTTTAAAAAATTTTCGAAAAAATTTTTGAAATTTTTGTGTTTCGACCCCCATACTTCATAGGTGAAAAAAGTGAAGTGAAAATATCACTTTTGAGTTCTCTTTCATAGTGCAAATTCCATTTCAGACCATTTTAGGACCTTGAAAAACCTTGAAAAATTTTTCTGAAAAATTTCAAATTTTTTATGTGTTTCGACCCCTATACTTTGTAGGCGACAAAAAGTGAAGTCAACAAAAAATCACTTTTGAGTGCTCTTTGATAGTGCAAAATCCATTTCAGACCATTTTAGGACTTTGAAAAATTTTCGAAAAAATTTCGAAAAAATTTTTGAAAATTTTTGAAATTCTTTCCAAGTTTGGGGCCTTTAGTACATGTAATGCGAACTTTTTCCTATTACCACTAAAGTGATATAGTTCAGGAGTCCAACGAGATGAAAAAAATGAAGTCAACAAAAAATCACTTTTGACTGCTCTTTCATGGTGCAAAATCCATTTCAGACCATTTTAGGACCTTGAAAAACTTTGAAAAAATTTCGAAAAAATTTTTGAAAATTTTTGAAATTTTTTCCAAATTTGGGGCCTTTAGTACATGTAATGCGAAATTTTTCCTATTACCACTAAAGTGATATAGTTCAGGAGTCTAACGAGGTGAAAAAAATGAAGTCAACAAAAAATCACTTTTGAGTGCTCTTTCATAGTGCAAAATCCATTTCAGACCATTTTAGGACTTTAAAAAATTTTCGAAAAAATTTTTGAAATTTTTGTGTTTCGACCCCCATACTTCATAGGTGAAAAAAGTGAAGTGAAAATATCACTTTTGAGTTCTCTTTCATAGTGCAAATTCCATTTCAAACCATTTTAGGACTTTGAAAAATTTTCAAAAGTTTTTGAAATTTTTTCCAAGTTTGGGGCCTTTAGTACATGTAATGCGAAATTTTTCCTATTACCACTAAAGTGATATAGTTCAGGAGTCTAACGAGGTGAAAAAAATGAAGTCAACAAAAAATCACTTTTGAGTGCTCTTTCATAGTGCAAAATCCATTTCAGACCATTTTAGGACTTTAAAAAATTTTCGAAAAAATTTTTGAAATTTTTGTGTTTCGACCCCCATACTTCATAGGTGAAAAAAGTGAAGTGAAAATATCACTTTTGAGTTCTCTTTCATAGTGCAAATTCCATTTCAGACCATTTTAGGACCTTGAAAAACCTTGAAAAATTTTTCTGAAAAATTTCAAATTTTTTATGTGTTTCGACCCCTATAATTTGTAGGCGACAAAAAGTGAAGTCAACAAAAAATCACTTTTGTGTGCTCTTTCATAGTGCAGAATCCATTTCAGACCATTTTAGGACTTTGAAAAACTTTGAAAAATTTTTCTCAAAAATTTCAATTTTTTTTTGTTTCGACCCCTATACTTTATATGGGAAAAAAAGTGAAGTATACAAAAAATCACTTTTGAGTGCTTTTTCATGGTGCAAAATCCATTTCAGACCATTTTAGGACCTTGAAAAATTTTCGAAAAAATTTGAAAAAATTTTTGAAAAGTTTTGAAATTCTTTCCAAGTTTGGGGCCTTTAGTACATGTAATGCGAAATTTTTCCTATTACCACTAAAGTGATATAGTTCAGGAGTCCAACGAGATGAAAAAAATGAAGTCAACAAAAAATCACTTTTGACTGCTCTTTCATGGTGCA
The DNA here is from genome assembly GCF_964194025.1 of Convolutriloba macropyga. Lineage (NCBI taxonomy): Eukaryota > Metazoa > Xenacoelomorpha > Acoela > Convolutidae > Convolutriloba > Convolutriloba macropyga. Next base: position 82,890,485 of record NC_134470.1, on the reverse strand, counting down.
AAATCCATTTCAGACCATTCTAGGACTTTGAAAAAATTTCAAAAAATTTGAAGAAATTTCAAAATTTCAACAGTTTCGACATCCATACTTCATAGGTGAAAAAAAGTGAAGTCAACAAAAAATAACTTTTGAGTGCTCTTTGATAGTGCAAAATCCATTTCAAACCGTTTTAGGACTTTGAAAAATTTTCAAAAATTTTTGAATTTTTTTCCAAGTTTGGGGCCTTTAGTACATGTAATGCGAAATTTTTCCTATTACTACTAAAGTGATATAGTTCAGGAGTCTAACGAGGTGAAAAAATGAAGTCAACAAAAAATCACTTTTGAGTGCTCTTTCATAGTGCAAAATCCATTTCAGACCAATTTAGGACTTTGAAAAATTTTCGCAATTTTTGAAATTTTTTCGACATCCATACTTCATAGGTGAAAAAAAAGTGAAGTCAACAAAAAATCATTTTTGAGTGCTCTTTCATAGTGCAAAACCCATTTCAGACCAATTTAGGACTTTGAAAAATTTTCAAGAAATTTTTTGAAGTTTTTTGTTTCGACATCCATACTTCATAAGTGAAAAAAGTGAAGTCAACAAAAAATAACTTTTGAGTGCTCTTTGATAGTGCAAAATCCATTTTAAACCATTTTAGGACTTTGAAAAATTTTCGAAAATTTTTGAAATTTTTTCCAAGTTTGGGGCCTTTAGTACATGTAATGCGAAATTTTTCCTATTACTACTAAAGTGATATAGTTCAGGAGTCTAACGAGGTGAAAAAATGAAGTCAACAAAAAATCACTTTTGAGTGCTCTTTCATAGTGCAAAATCCATTTCAGACCAATTTAGGACCTTGAGAAATTTTCGCAATTTTTGAAATTTTTGTTTCGACATCCATACTTCATAGGTGAAAAAAAAGTGAAGTCAACAAAAAATCATTTTTGACTGCTCTTTCATGGTGCAAAATCCATTTCAGACCATTCTAGGACTTTAAAAAGTTTTCGAAAAAATTTTTGAAATTTTTGTTTCGACATCCATACTTCACAGGTGAAAAAAGTGAAGTCAACAAAAAATAACTTTTGAGTGCTCTTTGATAGTGCAAAATCCATTTCAAACCATTTTAGGACTTTGAAAAATTTTCAAAAGTTTTTGAAATTTTTTCCAAGTTTGGGGCCTTTAGTACATGTAATGCGAATTTTTTCCTATTACTACTAAAGTGATATAGTTCAGGAGTCTAACGAGGTGAAAAAAGTGAAGTCAACAAAAAATAACTTTTGAGTGCTCTTTCATAGTGCAAAATCCATTTCAGACCAATTTAGGACTTTGAAAAATTTTCGCAATTTTTGAAATTTTTGTTTCGACATCCATACTTCATAGGTGAAAAAAAATTGAAGTCAACAAAAAATCACTTTTGAGTGCTCTTTCATAGTGCAAAATCCATTTCAGACCAATTTAGGACTTTGAAAAATTTTCGCAATTTTTGAAATTTTTGTTTCGACATCCATACTTCATAGGTGAAAAAAAAGTGAAGTCAACAAAAAGCCATTTTTGAGTGCTCTTTGATAGTGCAAAATCCATTTCAAACCATTTTAGGACTTTGAAAAATTTTCGAAAATTTTTGAAATTTTTTCCAAGTTTGGGGCCTTTAGTACATGTAATGCGAAATTTTTCCTATTACTACTAAAATGATATAGTTCAGGAGTCTAACGAGGTGAAAAAAGTGAAGTCAACAAAAAATAACTTTTGAGTGCTCTTTGATAGTGCAAAATCCATTTCAAACCATTTTAGGACTTTGAAAAATTTTCAAAAGTTTTTGAAATTTTTTCCAAGTTTGGGGCCTTTAGTACATGTAATGCGAATTTTTTCCTATTACTACTAAAGTGATATAGTTCAGGAGTCTAACGAGGTGAAAAAAGTGAAGTCAACAAAAAATAACTTTTGAGTGCTCTTTCATAGTGCAAAATCCATTTCAGACCAATTTAGGACTTTGAAAAATTTTCGCAATTTTTGAAATTTTTGTTTCGACATCCATACTTCATAGGTGAAAAAAAATTGAAGTCAACAAAAAATCACTTTTGAGTGCTCTTTCATAGTGCAAAATCCATTTCAGACCAATTTAGGACTTTGAAAAATTTTCGCAATTTTTGAAATTTTTGTTTCGACATCCATACTTCATAGGTGAAAAAAAAGTGAAGTCAACAAAAAACCATTTTTGAGTGCTCTTTGATAGTGCAAAATCCATTTCAAACCATTTTAGGACTTTGAAAAATTTTCGAAAAATTTTTTGAAATTTTGTTTCGACATCCATACTTCATAGGTGAAAAAAAGTGAAGGTAACAAAAAATCACTTTTGAGTGCTCTTTGATAGTGCAAAATCCATTTCAGACCATTTTAGGACTTTGAAAAATTTTCGAAAAACTTTGAAAAATTTTCGAAAATTTTTGAAATTTTTTCCAAGTTTGGGGCCTTTAGTACATGTAATGCGAAATTTTTCCTATTACTACTAAAGTGATATAGTTCAGGAGTCTAACGAGGTGAAAAACTGAAGTCAACAAAAAATCACTTTTGAGTGCTCTTTCATAGTGCAAAATCCATTTCAGACCAATTTAGGACTTTGAAAAATTTTCGCAATTTTTTGAAATTTTTGTTTCGACATCCATACTTCATAGGTGAAAAAAGTGAAGTCAACAAAAAATCACTTTTGAGTGCTCGTTCATAGTGCAAAATACATTTCAGACCATTTTAGGACTTTGAAAAATTTTCGAAAAATTTTTTGAAATTTTGTTTCGACATCCATACTTCATAGGTGAAAAAAAGTGAAGGTAACAAAAAATCACTTTTGAGTGCTCTTTGATAGTGCAAAATCCATTTCAGACCATTTTAGGACTTTGAAAAATTTTCGAAAAAATTTCGAAAAAATTTTTGAAAATTTTTGAAATTCTTTCCAAGTTTGGGGCCTTTAGTACATGTAATGCGAACTTTTTCCTATTACCACTAAAGTGATATAGTTCAGGAGTCCAACGAGATGAAAAAAGTGAAGTCAACAAAAAATCACTTTTGACTGCTCTTTCATGGTGCAAAATCCATTTCAGACCATTTTAGGACCTTGAAAAACTTTGAAAAAATTTCTGAAAATTTTTGAAATTTTTTCCAAATTTGGGGCCTTTAGTACATGTAATGCGAAAATTTTCCTATTACCACTAAAGTGATATAGTTCAGGAGTCTAACGAGGTGAAAAAAATGAAGTCAACAAAAAATCACTTTTGAGTGCTCTTTCATAGTGCAAAATCCATTTCAGACCATTTTAGGACTTTGAAAAATTTTCGAAAAAATTTCGAAAAAATTTTTGAAAATTTTTGAAATTCTTTCCAAGTTTGGGGCCTTTAGTACATGTAATGCGAACTTTTTCCTATTACCACTAAAGTGATATAGTTCAGGAGTCCAACGAGATGAAAAAAGTGAAGTCAACAAAAAATCACTTTTGACTGCTCTTTCATGGTGCAAAATCCATTTCAGACCATTTTAGGACCTTGAAAAACTTTGAAAAAATTTCTGAAAATTTTTGAAATTTTTTCCAAATTTGGGGCCTTTAGTACATGTAATGCGAAAATTTTCCTATTACTACTAAAGTGATATAGTTCAGGAGTCTAACGAGGTGAAAAACTGAAGTCAACAAAAAATCACTTTTGAGTGCTCTTTCATAGTGCAAAATCCATTTCAGACCAATTTAGGACTTTGAAAAATTTTCGCAATTTTTTGAAATTTTTGTTTCGACATCCATACTTCATAGGTGAAAAAAGTGAAGTCAACAAAAAATCACTTTTGAGTGCTCGTTCATAGTGCAAAATACATTTCAGACCATTTTAGGACTTTGAAAAATTTTCGAAAAATTTTTTGAAATTTTGTTTCGACATCCATACTTCATAGGTGAAAAAAAGTGAAGGTAACAAAAAATCACTTTTGAGTGCTCTTTGATAGTGCAAAATCCATTTCAGACCATTTTAGGACTTTGAAAAATTTTCGAAAAAATTTCGAAAAAATTTTTGAAAATTTTTGAAATTCTTTCCAAGTTTGGGGCCTTTAGTACATGTAATGCGAACTTTTTCCTATTACCACTAAAGTGATATAGTTCAGGAGTCCAACGAGATGAAAAAAGTGAAGTCAACAAAAAATCACTTTTGACTGCTCTTTCATGGTGCAAAATCCATTTCAGACCATTTTAGGACCTTGAAAAACTTTGAAAAAATTTCTGAAAATTTTTGAAATTTTTTCCAAATTTGGGGCCTTTAGTACATGTAATGCGAAAATTTTCCTATTACCACTAAAGTGATATAGTTCAGGAGTCTAACGAGGTGAAAAAAATGAAGTCAACAAAAAATCACTTTTGAGTGCTCTTTCATAGTGCAAAATCCATTTCAGACCATTTTAGGACTTTAAAAAATTTTCGAAAAAATTTTTGAAATTTTTGTGTTTCGACCCCCATACTTCATAGGTGAAAAAAGTGAAGTGAAAATATCACTTTTGAGTTCTCTTTCATAGTGCAAATTCCATTTCAGACCATTTTAGGACCTTGAAAAACCTTGAAAAATTTTTCTGAAAAATTTCAAATTTTTTATGTGTTTCGACCCCTATACTTTGTAGGCGACAAAAAGTGAAGTCAACAAAAAATCACTTTTGTGTGCTCTTTCATAGTGCAAAATCCATTTCAGACCATTTTAGGACTTTGAAAAATTTTCGCAATTTTTGAAATTTTTGTTTCGACATCCATACTTCATAGGTGAAAAAAAGTGAAGTCAACAAAAAATCATTTTTGACTGCTCTTTCATGGTGCAAAATCCATTTCAGACCATTTTAGGACTTTAAAAAATTTTCGAAAAATTTTTTGAAATTTTTGTGTTTCGACCCCCATACTTCATAGGTGAAAAAAGTGAAGTGAAAATATCACTTTTGAGTTCTCTTTCATAGTGCAAATTCCATTTCAGACCATTTTAGGACCTTGAAAAACCTTGAAAAATTTTTCTGAAAAATTTCAAATTTTTTATGTGTTTCGACCCCTATACTTTGTAGGCGACAAAAAGTGAAGTCAACAAAAAATCACTTTTGAGTGTTCTTTGATAGTGCAAAATCCATTTCAGACCATTTTAGGACTTTGAAAAATTTTCGAAAAAATTTCGAAAAAATTTTTGAAAATTTTTGAAATTCTTTCCAAGTTTGGGGCCTTTAGTACATGTAATGCGAACTTTTTCCTATTACCACTAAAGTGATATAGTTCAGGAGTCCAACGAGATGAAAAAAATGAATTCAACAAAAAATCACTTTTGACTGCTCTTTCATGGTGCAAAATCCATTTCAGACCATTTTAGGACCTTGAAAAACTTTGAAAAAATTTCGAAAAAATTTTTGAAAATTTTTGAAATTTTTTCCAAATTTGGGGCCTTTAGTACATGTAATGCGAAATTTTTCCTATTACCACTAAAGTGATATAGTTCAGGAGTCTAACGAGGTGAAAAAAATGAAGTCAACAAAAAATCACTTTTGAGTGCTCTTTCATAGTGCAAAATCCATTTCAGACCATTTTAGGACTTAAAAAAAAATTTTCGAAAAAATTTTTGAAATTTTTGTGTTTCGACCCCCATACTTCATAGGTGAAAAAAGTGAAGTGAAAATATCACTTTTGAGTTCTCTTTCATAGTGCAAATTCCATTTCAGACCATTTTAGGACCTTGAAAAACCTTGAAAACTTTTTCTGAAAAATTTCAAATTTTTTATGTGTTTCGACCCCTATACTTTGTAGGCGACAAAAAGTGAAGTCAACAAAAAATCACTTTTGTGTGCTCTTTCATAGTGCAAAATCCATTTCAGACCATTTTAGGACTTTGAAAAACTTTGAAAAATTTTTCTCAAAAATTTCAAATTTTTTTTGTTTCGACCCCTATACTTTATATGGGAAAAAAAGTGAAGTATACAAAAAATCACTTTTGAGTGCTTTTTCATGGTGCAAAATCCATTTCAGACCATTTTAGGACCTTGAAAAATTTTCGAAAAAATTTGAAAAAATTTTTGAAAATTTTTGAAATTCTTTCCAAGTTTGGGGCCTTTAGTACATGTAATGCGAAATTTTTCCTATTACCACTAAAGTGATATAGTTCAGGAGTCCAACGAGATGAAAAAAATGAAGTCAACAAAAAATCACTTTTGACTGCTCTTTCATGGTGCAAAATCCATTTCAGACCATTTTAGGACTTTAAAAAATTTTCGAAAAAATTTTTGAAATTTTTGTGTTTCGACCCCCATACTTCATAGGTGAAAAAAGTGAAGTGAAAATATCACTTTTGAGTTCTCTTTCATAGTGCAAATTCCATTTCAGACCATTTTAGGACCTTGAAAAACCTTGAAAAATTTTTCTGAAAAATTTCAAATTTTTTATGTGTTTCGACCCCTATACTTTGTAGGCGACAAAAAGTGAAGTCAACAAAAAATCCCTTTTGAGTGCTCTTTGATAGTGCAAAATCCATTTCAGACCATTTTAGGACTTTGAAAAATTTTCGAAAAAATTTCGAAAAAATTTTTGAAAATTTTTGAAATTCTTTCCAAGTTTGGGGCCTTTAGTACATGTAATGCGAACTTTTTCCTATTACCACTAAAGTGATATAGTTCAGGAGTCCAACGAGATGAAAAAAATGAAGTCAACAAAAAATCACTTTTGACTGCTCTTTCATGGTGCAAAATCCATTTCAGACCATTTTAGGACTTTAAAAAATTTTCGAAAAAATTTTTGAAATTTTTGTGTTTCGACCCCCATACTTCATAGGTGAAAAAAGTGAAGTGAAAATATCACTTTTGAGTTCTCTTTCATAGTGCAAATTCCATTTCAGACCATTTTAGGACCTTGAAAAACCTTGAAAAATTTTTCTGAAAAATTTCAAATTTTTTATGTGTTTCGACCCCTATACTTTGTAGGCGACAAAAAGTGAAGTCAACAAAAAATCACTTTTGAGTGCTCTTTGATAGTGCAAAATCCATTTCAGACCATTTTAGGACTTTGAAAAATTTTCGAAAAAATTTGAAAAAATTTTTGAAAATTTTTGAAATTCTTTCCAAGTTTGGGGCCTTTAGTACATGTAATGCGAACTTTTTCCTATTACCACTAAAGTGATATAGTTCAGGAGTCTAACGAGGTGAAAAAAAATGAAGTCAACAAAAAATCACTTTTGAGTGCTCTTTCATAGTGCAAAATCCATTTCAGACCATTTTAGGACTTTAAAAAATTTTCGAAAAAATTTTTGAAATTTTTGTGTTTCGACCCCCATACTTCATAGGTGAAAAAAGTGAAGTGAAAATATCACTTTTGAGTTCTCTTTCATAGTGCAAATTCCATTTCAAACCATTTTAGGACTTTGAAAAATTTTCAAAAGTTTTTGAAATTTTTTCCAAGTTTGGGGCCTTTAGTACATGTAATGCGAAATTTTTCCTATTACCACTAAAGTGATATAGTTCAGGAGTCCAACGAGATGAAAAAAATGAAGTCAACAAAAAATCACTTTTGACTGCTCTTTCATGGTGCAAAATCCATTTCAGACCATTTTAGGACCTTGAAAAACCTTGAAAAATTTTTCTGAAAAATTTCAAATTTTTTATGTGTTTCGACCCCTATACTTTGTAGGCGACAAAAAGTGAAGTCAACAAAAAATCACTTTTGAGTGCTCTTTGATAGTGCAAAATCCATTTCAGACCATTTTAGGACTTTGAAAAATTTTCGAAAAAATTTCGAAAAAATTTTTGAAAATTTTTGAAATTCTTTCCAAGTTTGGGGCCTTTAGTACATGTAATGCGAAATTTTTCCTATTACCACTAAAGTGATATAGTTCAGGAGTCTAACGAGGTGAAAAAAATTGAAGTCAACAAAAAATCACTTTTGACTGCTCTTTCATGGTGCAAAATCCATTTCAGACCATTTTAGGACCTTGAAAAACTTTGAAAAAATTTCGAAAAAATTTTTGAAAATTTTTGAAATTTTTTCCAAATTTGGGGCCTTTAGTACATGTAATGCGAAATTTTTCCTATTACCACTAAAGTGATATAGTTCAGGAGTCTAACGAGGTGAAAAAAAATGAAGTCAACAAAAAATCACTTTTGAGTGCTCTTTCATAGTGCAAAATCCATTTCAGACCATTTTAGGACTTTAAAAAATTTTCGAAAAAATTTTTGAAATTTTTGTGTTTCGACCCCCATACTTCATAGGTGAAAAAAGTGAAGTGAAAATATCACTTTTGAGTTCTCTTTCATAGTGCAAATTCCATTTCAAACCATTTTAGGACTTTGAAAAATTTTCAAAAGTTTTTGAAATTTTTTCCAAGTTTGGGGCCTTTAGTACATGTAATGCGAAATTTTTCCTATTACCACTAAAGTGATATAGTTCAGGAGTCTAACGAGGTGAAAAAAATGAAGTCAACAAAAAATCACTTTTGAGTGCTCTTTCATAGTGCAAAATCCATTTCAGACCATTTTAGGACTTTAAAAAATTTTCGAAAAAATTTTTGAAATTTTTGTGTTTCGACCCCCATACTTCATAGGTGAAAAAAGTGAAGTGAAAATATCACTTTTGAGTTCTCTTTCATAGTGCAAATTCCATTTCAGACCATTTTAGGACCTTGAAAAACCTTGAAAAATTTTTCTGAAAAATTTCAAATTTTTTATGTGTTTCGACCCCTATAATTTGTAGGCGACAAAAAGTGAAATCAACAAAAAATCACTTTTGTGTGCTCTTTCATAGTGCAAAATCCATTTCAGACCATTTTAGGACTTTGAAAAACTTTGAAAAATTTTTCTCAAAAATTTCAATTTTTTTTTGTTTCGACCCCTATACTTTATATGGGAAAAAAAGTGAAGTATACAAAAAATCAATTTTGAGTGCTTTTTCATGGTGCAAAATCCATTTCAGACCATTTTAGGACCTTGAAAAATTTTCGAAAAAATTTGAAAAAATTTTTGAAAAGTTTTGAAATTCTTTCCAAGTTTGGGGCCTTTAGTACATGTAATGCGAAATTTTTCCTATTACCACTAAAGTGATATAGTTCAGGAGTCCAACGAGATGAAAAAAATGAAGTCAACAAAAAATCACTTTTGACTGCTCTTTCATGGTGCAAAATCCATTTCAGACCATTCTAGGACTTTGAAAAAATTTCAAAAAATTTGAAGAAATTTCAAAATTTCAACAGTTTCGACATCCATACTTCATAGGTGAAAAAAAGTGAAGTCAACAAAAAATAACTTTTGAGTGCTCTTTGATAGTGCAAAATCCATTTCAAACCGTTTTAGGACTTTGAAAAATTTTCAAAATTTTTTGAATTTTTTTCCAAGTTTGGGGCCTTTAGTACATGTAATGCGAAATTTTTCCTATTACTACTAAAGTGATATAGTTCAGGAGTCTAACGAGGTGAAAAAATGAAGTCAACAAAAAATCACTTTTGAGTGCTCTTTCATAGTGCAAAATCCATTTCAGACCAATTTAGGACTTTGAAAAATTTTCGCAATTTTTGAAATTTTTTCGACATCCATACTTCATAGGTGAAAAAAAAGTGAAGTCAACAAAAAATCATTTTTGAGTGCTCTTTCATAGTGCAAAACCCATTTCAGACCAATTTAGGACTTTGAAAAATTTTCAAGAAATTTTTTGAAGTTTTTTGTTTCGACATCCATACTTCATAGGTGAAAAAAGTGAAGTCAACAAAAAATAACTTTTGAGTGCTCTTTGATAGTGCAAAATCCATTTTAAACCATTTTAGGACTTTGAAAAATTTTCGAAAATTTTTGAAATTTTTTCCAAGTTTGGGGCCTTTAGTACATGTAATGCGAAATTTTTCCTATTACTACTAAAGTGATATAGTTCAGGAGTCTAACGAGGTGAAAAAATGAAGTCAACAAAAAATCACTTTTGAGTGCTCTTTCATAGTGCAAAATCCATTTCAGACCAATTTAGGACTTTGAGAAATTTTCGCAATTTTTGAAATTTTTGTTTCGACATCCATACTTCATAGGTGAAAAAAAAGTGAAGTCAACAAAAAATCATTTTTGACTGCTCTTTCATGGTGCAAAATCCATTTCAGACCATTCTAGGACTTTAAAAAGTTTTCGAAAAAATTTTTGAAATTTTTGTTTCGACATCCATACTTCACAGGTGAAAAAAAAGTGAAGTCAACAAAAAATCACTTTTGAGTGCTCTTTCATGGTGCAAAATCCATTTCAGACCATTTTAGGACTTTGAAAAAATTTCAAAAAATTTTTTGAAATTTTTTGTTTCGACATCCATACTTCATAGGTGAAAAAAAGTGAAGTCAACAAAAAATAACTTTTGAGTGCTCTTTGATAGTGCAAAATCCATTTCAAACCATTTTAGGACTTTGAAAAATTTTCAAAAGTTTTTGAAATTTTTTCCAAGTTTGGGGCCTTTAGTACATGTAATGCGAAATTTTTCCTATTACTACTAAAGTGATATAGTTCAGGAGTCTAACGAGGTGAAAAAAAGAAGTCAACAAAAAATCACTTTTGAGTGCTCTTTCATAGTGCAAAATCCATTTCAGACCAATTTAGGACTTTGAAAAATTTTCGCAATTTTTGAAATTTTTGTTTCGACATCCATACTTCATAGGTGAAAAAAAAGTGAAGTCAACAAAAAACCATTTTTGAGTGCTCTTTCATGGTGCAAAATCCATTTCAGACCATTCTAGGACTTTAAAAAGTTTTCGAAAAAATTTTTGAAATTTTTGTTTCGACATCCATACTTCACAGGTGAAAAAAAAGTGAAGTCAACAAAAAATCACTTTTGAGTGCTCTTTCATGGTGCAAAATCCATTTCAGACCATTTTAGGACTTTGAAAAAATTTCAAAAAATTTTTTGAAATTTTTTGTTTCGACATCCATACTTCATAGGTGAAAAAAAGTGAAGTCAACAAAAAATAACTTTTGAGTGCTCTTTGATAGTGCAAAATCCATTTCAAACCATTTTAGGACTTTGAAAAATTTTCAAAAGTTTTTGAAATTTTTTCCAAGTTTGGGGCCTTTAGTACATGTAATGCGAAATTTTTCCTATTACTACTAAAGTGATATAGTTCAGGAGTCTAACGAGGTGAAAAAAAGAAGTCAACAAAAAATCACTTTTGAGTGCTCTTTCATAGTGCAAAATCCATTTCAGACCAATTTAGGACTTTGAAAAATTTTCGCAATTTTTGAAATTTTTGTTTCGACATCCATACTTCATAGGTGAAAAAAAAGTGAAGTCAACAAAAAACCATTTTTGAGTGCTCTTTGATAGTGCAAAATCCATTTCAAACCATTTTAGGACTTTGAAAAATTTTCGAAAATTTTTGAAATTTTTTCCAAGTTTGGGGCCTTTAGTACATGTAATGCGAAATTTTTCCTATTACTACTAAAGTGATATAGTTCAGGAGTCTAACGAGGTGAAAAACTGAAGTCAACAAAAAATCACTTTTGAGTGCTCTTTCATAGTGCAAAATCCATTTCAGACCAATTTAGGACTTTGAAAAATTTTCGCAATTTTTTGAAATTTTTGTTTCGACATCCATACTTCATAGGTGAAAAAAGTGAAGTCAACAAAAAATCACTTTTGAGTGCTCTTTCATAGTGCAAAATACATTTCAGACCATTTTAGGACTTTGAAAAATTTTCGAAAAATTTTTTGAAATTTTGTTTCGACATCCATACTTCATAGGTGAAAAAAAGTGAAGGTAACAAAAAATCACTTTTGAGTGCTCTTTGATAGTGCAAAATCCATTTCAGAGCATTTTAGGACTTTGAAAAATTTTCGAAAAAATTTCGAAAAAATTTTTGAAAATTTTTGAAATTCTTTCCAAGTTTGGGGCCTTTAGTACATGTAATGCGAACTTTTTCCTATTACCACTAAAGTGATATAGTTCAGGAGTCCAACGAGATGAAAAAAGTGAAGTCAACAAAAAATCACTTTTGACTGCTCTTTCATGGTGCAAAATCCATTTCAGACCATTTTAGGACCTTGAAAAACTTTGAAAAAATTTCTGAAAATTTTTGAAATTTTTTCCAAATTTGGGGCCTTTAGTACATGTAATGCGAAAATTTTCCTATTACCACTAAAGTGATATAGTTCAGGAGTCTAACGAGGTGAAAAAAATGAAGTCAACAAAAAATCACTTTTGAGTGCTCTTTCATAGTGCAAAATCCATTTCAGACCATTTTAGGACTTTAAAAAATTTTCGAAAAAATTTTTGAAATTTTTGTGTTTCGACCCCCATACTTCATAGGTGAAAAAAGTGAAGTGAAAATATCACTTTTGAGTTCTCTTTCATAGTGCAAATTCCATTTCAGACCATTTTAGGACCTTGAAAAACCTTGAAAAATTTTTCTGAAAAATTTCAAATTTTTTATGTGTTTCGACCCCTATACTTTGTAGGCGACAAAAAGTGAAGTCAACAAAAAATCACTTTTGTGTGCTCTTTCATAGTGCAAAATCCATTTCAGACCATTTTAGGACTTTGAAAAATTTTCGCAATTTTTGAAATTTTTGTTTCGACATCCATACTTCATAGGTGAAAAAAAGTGAAGTCAACAAAAAATCATTTTTGACTGCTCTTTCATGGTGCAAAATCCATTTCAGACCATTTTAGGACTTTAAAAAATTTTCGAAAAATTTTTTGAAATTTTTGTGTTTCGACCCCCATACTTCATAGGTGAAAAAAGTGAAGTGAAAATATCACTTTTGAGTTCTCTTTCATAGTGCAAATTCCATTTCAGACCATTTTAGGACCTTGAAAAACCTTGAAAAATTTTTCTGAAAAATTTCAAATTTTTTATGTGTTTCGACCCCTATACTTTGTAGGCGACAAAAAGTGAAGTCAACAAAAAATCACTTTTGAGTGCTCTTTGATAGTGCAAAATCCATTTCAGACCATTTTAGGACTTTGAAAAATTTTCGAAAAAATTTCGAAAAAATTTTTGAAAATTTTTGAAATTCTTTCCAAGTTTGGGGCCTTTAGTACATGTAATGCGAACTTTTTCCTATTACCACTAAAGTGATATAGTTCAGGAGTCCAACGAGATGAAAAAAATGAATTCAACAAAAAATCACTTTTGACTGCTCTTTCATGGTGCAAAATCCATTTCAGACCATTTTAGGACCTTGAAAAACTTTGAAAAAATTTCGAAAAAATTTTTGAAAATTTTTGAAATTTTTTCCAAATTTGGGGCCTTTAGTACATGTAATGCGAAATTTTTCCTATTACCACTAAAGTGATATAGTTCAGGAGTCTAACGAGGTGAAAAAAATGAAGTCAACAAAAAATCACTTTTGAGTGCTCTTTCATAGTGCAAAATCCATTTCAGACCATTTTAGGACTTAAAAAAAAATTTTCGAAAAAATTTTTGAAATTTTTGTGTTTCGACCCCCATACTTCATAGGTGAAAAAAGTGAAGTGAAAATATCACTTTTGAGTTCTCTTTCATAGTGCAAATTCCATTTCAGACCATTTTAGGACCTTGAAAAACCTTGAAAAATTTTTCTGAAAAATTTCAAATTTTTTATGTGTTTCGACCCCTATACTTTGTAGGCGACAAAAAGTGAAGTCAACAAAAAATCACTTTTGTGTGCTCTTTCATAGTGCAAAATACATTTCAGACCATTTTAGGACTTTGAAAAACTTTGAAAAATTTTTCTCAAAAATTTCAAATTTTTTTTGTTTCGACCCCTATACTTTATATGGGAAAAAAAGTGAAGTATACAAAAAATCACTTTTGAGTGCTTTTTCATGGTGCAAAATCCATTTCAGACCATTTTAGGACCTTGAAAAATTTTCGAAAAAATTTGAAAAAATTTTTGAAAATTTTTGAAATTCTTTCCAAGTTTGGGGCCTTTAGTACATGTAATGCGAAATTTTTCCTATTACCACTAAAGTGATATAGTTCAGGAGTCCAACGAGATGAAAAAAATGAAGTCAACAAAAAATCACTTTTGACTGCTCTTTCATGGTGCAAAATCCATTTCAGACCATTCTAGGACTTTGAAAAAATTTCAAAAAATTTGAAGAAATTTCAAAATTTCAAAAGTTTCGACATCCATACTTCATAGGTGAAAAAAAGTGAAGTCAACAAAAAATAACTTTTGAGTGCTCTTTGATAGTGCAAAATCCATTTCAAACCGTTTTAGGACTTTGAAAAATTTTCAAAAATTTTTGAATTTCTTTCCAAGTTTGGGGCCTTTAGTACATGTAATGCGAAATTTTTCCTATTACTACTAAAGTGATATAGTTCAGGAGTCTAACGAGGTGAAAAAATGAAGTCAACAAAAAATCACTTTTGAGTGCTCTTTCATAGTGCAAAATCCATTTCAGACCAATTTAGGACTTTGAAAAGTTTTCGCAATTTTTGAAATTTTTTCGACATCCATACTTCATAGGTGAAAAAAAAGTGAAGTCAACAAAAAATCATTTTTGAGTGCTCTTTCATAGTGCAAAACCCATTTCAGACCAATTTAGGACTTTGAAAAATTTTCAAGAAATTTTTTGAAGTTTTTTGTTTCGACATCCATACTTCATAGGTGAAAAAAGTGAAGTCAACAAAAAATAACTTTTGAGTGCTCTTTGATAGTGCAAAATCCATTTCAAACCATTTTAGGACTTTGAAAAATTTTCGAAAATTTTTGAAATTTTTTCCAAGTTTGGGGCATTTAGTACATGTAATGCGAAATTTTTCCTATTACTACTAAAGTGATATAGTTCAGGAGTCTAACGAGGTGAAAAAATGAAGTCAACAAAAAATCACTTTTGAGTGCTCTTTCATAGTGCAAAATCCATTTCAGACCAATTTAGGACTTTGAAAAATTTTCGCAATTTTTGAAATTTTTGTTTCGACATCCATACTTCACAGGTGAAAAAAAAGTGAAGTCAACAAAAAATCACTTTTGAGTGCTCTTTCATGGTGCAAAATCCATTTCAGACCATTTTAGGACTTTGAAAAAATTTCAAAAAATTTTTTGAAATTTTTTGTTTCGACATCCATACTTCATAGGTGAAAAAAAGTGAAGTCAACAAGTAATAACTTTTGAGTGCTCTTTGATAGTGCAAAATCCATTTCAAACCATTTTAGGACTTTGAAAAATTTTCAAAAATTTTTGAAATTTTTTCCAAGTTTGGGGCCTTTAGTACATGTAATGCGAAATTTTTCCTATTACTACTAAAGTGATATAGTTCAGGAGTCTAACGAGGTGAAAAAAAGAAGTCAACAAAAAATCACTTTTGAGTGCTCTTTCATAGTGCAAAATCCATTTCAGACCAATTTAGGACTTTGAAAAATTTTCGCAATTTTTGAAATTTTTGTTTCGACATCCATACTTCATAGGTGAAAAAAAATTGAAGTCAACAAAAAATCACTTTTGGGTGCTCTTTCATAGTGCAAAATCCATTTCAGACCAATTTAGGACTTTGAAAAATTTTCAAAAAATTTTTTGAAATTTTTTGTTTCGACATCCATACTTCATAGGTGAAAAAAAGTGAAGTCAACAAAAAATAACTTTTGAGTGCTCTTTGATAGTGCAAAATCCATTTCTTAGGACTTTGAAAAATTTTCGAAAATTTTTGAAATTTTTTCCAAGTTTGGGGCCTTTAGTACATGTAATGCGAAATTTTTCCTATTACTACTAAAATGATATAGTTCAGGAGTCTAACGAGGTGAAAAAATGAAGTCAACAAAAAATCACTTTTGAGTGCTCTTTCATAGTGCAAAATCCATTTCAGACCAATTTAGGACTTTGAAAAATTTTCGCAATTTTTGAAATTTTTGTTTCGACATCCATACTTCATAGGTTAAAAAAAAAGTGAAGTCAACAAAAAATCATTTTTGAGTGCTCTTTCATAGTGCAAAACCCATTTCAGACCATTTTAGGACTTTGAAAAATTTTCGAAAAAATTTCGAAAAAATTTTTGAAAATTTTTCAAATTTTTTCCAAGTTTGGGGCCTTTAGTACATGTAATGCGAAATTTTTCCTATTACAACTAAAGTCATATAGTTCAGGAGTCTAACGAGGTGAAAAACTGAAGTCAACAAAAAATCACTTTTGAGTGCTCTTTCATGGTGCAAAATCCATTTCAGACCATTCTAGGACTTTGAAAAAATTTCAAAAAATTTGAAGAAATTTCAAAATTTCAAAAGTTTCGACATCCATACTTCATAGGTGAAAAAAAGTGAAGTCAACAAAAAATAACTTTTGAGTGCTCTTTGATAGTGCAAAATCCATTTCAAACCGTTTTAGGACTTTGAAAAATTTTCAAAAATTTTTGAATTTCTTTCCAAGTTTGGGGCCTTTAGTACATGTAATGCGAAATTTTTCCTATTACTACTAAAGTGATATAGTTCAGGAGTCTAACGAGGTGAAAAAATGAAGTCAACAAAAAATCACTTTTGAGTGCTCTTTCATAGTGCAAAATCCATTTCAGACCAATTTAGGACTTTGAAAAGTTTTCGCAATTTTTGAAATTTTTTCGACATCCATACTTCATAGGTGAAAAAAAAGTGAAGTCAACAAAAAATCATTTTTGAGTGCTCTTTCATAGTGCAAAACCCATTTCAGACCAATTTAGGACTTTGAAAAATTTTCAAGAAATTTTTTGAAGTTTTTTGTTTCGACATCCATACTTCATAGGTGAAAAAAGTGAAGTCAACAAAAAATAACTTTTGAGTGCTCTTTGATAGTGCAAAATCCATTTCAAACCATTTTAGGACTTTGAAAAATTTTCGAAAATTTTTATAATTTTTTCCAAGTTTGGGGCCTTTAGTACATGTAATGCGAAATTTTTCCTATTACTACTAAAGTGATATAGTTCAGGAGTCTAACGAGGTGAAAAAATGAAGTCAACAAAAAATCACTTTTGAGTGCTCTTTCATAGTGCAAAATCCATTTCAGACCAATTTAGGACTTTTAAAAATTTTCGCAATTTTTGAAATTTTTGTTTCGACATCCATACTTCATAGGTGAAAAAAAAGTGAAGTCAACAAAAAATCATTTTTGACTGCTCTTTCATGGTGCAAAATCCATTTCAGACCATTCTAGGACTTTAAAAAATTTTCGAAAAAATTTTTGAAATTTTTGTTTCGACATCCATACTTCACAGGTGAAAAAAAAGTGAAGTCAACAAAAAATCACTTTTGAGTGCTCTCTCATGGTGCAAAATCCATTTCAGACCATTTTAGGACTTTGAAAAAATTTCAAAAAATTTTTTGAAATTTTTTGTTTCGACATCCATACTTCATAGGTGAAAAAAAGTGAAGTCAACAAAAAATAACTTTTGAGTGCTCTTTGATAGTGCAAAATCCATTTCAAACCATTTTAGGACTTTGAAAAATTTTCAAAAATTTTTGAAATTTTTTCCAAGTTTGGGGCCTTTAGTACATGTAATGCGAAATTTTTCCTATTACTACTAAAGTGATATAGTTCAGGAGTCTAACGAGGTGAAAAAAAGAAGTCAACAAAAAATCACTTTTGAGTGCTCTTTCATAGTGCAAAATCCATTTCAGACCAATTTAGGACTTTGAAAAATTTTCGCAATTTTTGAAATTTTTGTTTCGACATCCATACTTCATAGGTGAAAAAAAATTGAAGTCAACAAAAAATCACTTTTGAGTGCTCTTTCATAGTGCAAAATCCATTTCAGACCAATTTAGGACTTTGAAAAATTTTCAAAAAATTTTTTGAAATTTTTTGTTTCGACATCCATACTTCATAGGTGAAAAAAAGTGAAGTCAACAAAAAATAACTTTTGAGTGCTCTTTGATAGTGCAAAATCCATTTCTTAGGACTTTGAAAAATTTTCGAAAATTTTTGAAATTTTTTCCAAGTTTGGGGCCTTTAGTACATGTAATGCGAAATTTTTCCTATTACTACTAAAATGATATAGTTCAGGAGTCTAACGAGGTGAAAAAATGAAGTCAACAAAAAATCACTTTTGAGTGCTCTTTCATAGTGCAAAATCCATTTCAGACCAATTTAGGACTTTGAAAAATTTTCGCAATTTTTGAAATTTTTGTTTCGACATCCATACTTCATAGGTGAAAAAAAAGTGAAGTCAACAAAAAATCATTTTTGAGTGCTCTTTCATAGTGCAAAACCCATTTCAGACCATTTTAGGACTTTGAAAATTTTTCGAAAAAATTTCGAAAAAATTTTTGAAAATTTTTCAAATTTTTTCCAAGTTTGGGGCCTTTAGTACATGTAATGCGAAATTTTTCCTATTACAACTAAAGTCATATAGTTCAGGAGTCTAACGAGGTGAAAAACTGAAGTCAACAAAAAATCACTTTTGAGTGCTCTTTCATAGTGCAAAATCCATTTCAGACCAATTTAGGACTTTGAAAAATTTTCGCAATTTTTGAAATTTTTGTTTCGACATCCATACTTCATAGGTGAAAAAAAAGTGAAGTCAACAAAAAATCACTTTTGAGTGCTCTTTCATAGTGCAAAATCCATTTCAGACCATTGTAGGACTTTGAAAAATTTTCAAAAAATTTTTTGAAATTTTTTGTTTCGACATCCATACTTCATAGGTGAAAAAAAGTGAAGTCAACAAAAAATAACTTTTGAGTGCTCTTTGATAGTGCAAAATCCATTTCTTAGGACTTTGAAAAATTTTCAAAAATTTTTGAAATTTTTTCCAAGTTTGGGGCCTTTAGTACATGTAATGCGAAATTTTTCCTATTACTACTAAAATGATATAGTTCAGGAGTCTAACGAGGTGAAAAAATGAAGTCAACAAAAAATCACTTTTGAGTGCTCTTTCATAGTGCAAAACCCATTTCACACCATTTTAGGACTTTGAAAAATTTTCGAAAATTTTTGAAATTTTTTCCAAGTTTGGGGCCTTTAGTACATGTAATGCGAAATTTTTCCTATTACTGCTAAAGTGATATAGTTCAGGAGTATAACGAGGTGAAAAAATGAAGTCAACAAAAAATCACTTTTGAGTGCTCTTTCATAGTGCAAAATCCATTTCAGACCATTTTAGGACTTTGAAAAATTTTCGCAATTTTTGAAATTTTTGTTTCGACATCCATACTTCATAGGTGAAAAAAAGTGAGGTCAACAAAAAATAACTTTTGAGTGCTCTTTGATAGTGCAAAATCCATTTCTTAGGACTTTGAAAAATTTTCAAAAATTTTTGAAATTTTTTCCAGGTTTGCGGCCTTTAGTACATGTAATGCGAAATTTTTCCTATTACAACTAAAGTCATATAGTTCAGGAGACTAACGAGGTGAAAAAATGAAGTGAAAAAAATCACTTTTGAGTGCTCCTTCATAGTGCAAAATCCATTTCAGACCATTTTAGGACTTTGAAAAATTTTCGCAATTTTTGAAACTTTTGTTTCGACATCCATACTTCATAGGTGAAAAAATGAAGTCAACAAAAACTCACTTTTGAGTGCTTTTTCATAGTGCAAAATCCATTTCAGACCATTTTAGGACTTTGAAAAATTTTCGAAAATTTTTGAAATTTTTTCCAAGTTTGGGGCCTTTAGTACATGTAATGCGAAATTTTTCCTATTACTGCTAAAGTGATATAGTTCAGGAGTATAACGAGGTGAAAAAATGAAGTCAACAAAAAATCACTTTTGAGTGCTCTTTCATAGTGCAAAATCCATTTCAGACCATTTTAGGACTTTGAAAAATTTTCGCAATTTTTGAAATTTTTGTTTCGACATCCATACTTCATAGGTGACAAAAAAGTGAAGTCAACAAAAAATCATTTTTGAGTGCTCTTTCATAGTGCAAAACCCATTTCAGACCATTTTAGGACTTTGAAAAATTTTCGAAAATTTTTGAAATTTTTTCCAAGTTTGGGGCCTTTAGTACATGTAATGCGAAATTTTTCCTATTACTGCTAAAGTGATATAGTTCAGGAGTATAACGAGGTGAAAAAATGAAGTCAACAAAAAATCACTTTTGAGTGCTCTTTCATAGTGCAAAATCCATTTCAGACCATTTTAGGACTTTGAAAAATTTTCGCAATTTTTGAAATTTTTGTTTCGACATCCATACTTCATAGGTGAAAAAAAGTGAAGTCAACAAAAAATAACTTTTGAGTGCTCTTTGATAGTGCAAAATCCATTTCTTAGGACTTTGAAAAATTTTCAAAAATTTTTGAAATTTTTTCCAGGTTTGCGGCCTTTAGTACATGTAATGCGAAATTTTTCCTATTACAACTAAAGTCATATAGTTCAGGAGACTAACGAGGTGAAAAAATGAAGTGAAAAAAATCACTTTTGAGTGCTCCTTCATAGTGCAAAATCCATTTCAGACCATTTTAGGACTTTGAAAAATTTTCGAAAATTTTTGAAATTTTTTCCAAGTTTGGGGCCTTTAGTACATGTAATGCGAAATTTTTCCTATTACTGCTAAAGTGATATAGTTCAGGAGTATAACGAGGTGAAAAAATGAAGTCAACAAAAAATCACTTTTGAGTGCTCTTTCATAGTGCAAAATCCATTTCAGACCATTTTAGGACTTTGAAAAATTTTCGCAATTTTTGAAATTTTTGTTTCGACATCCATACTTCATAGGTGACAAAAAAGTGAAGTCAACAAAAAATCATTTTTGAGTGCTCTTTCATAGTGCAAAACCCATTTCAGACCATTTTAGGACTTTGAAAAATTTTCGAAAAAATTTCGAAAAAATTTTTGAAAATTTTTCAAATTTTTTCCAAGTTTGGGGCCTTTGGTACATGTAATGCGAAATTTTTCCTATTACAACTAAAGTCATATAGTTCAGGAGACTAACGAGGTGAAAAAATGAAGTCAACAAAAATCACTTTTGAGTGCTCTTTCATAGTGCAAAATCCATTTCAGACCATTTTAGGACTTTGAAAAATTTTCGAAAAAATTTCGAAAAAATTTTTGAAAATTTTTCAAATTTTTTCCAGGTTTGCGGCCTTTAGTACATGTAATGCGAAATTTTTCCTATTACAACTAAAGTCATATAGTTCAGGAGACTAACGAGGTGAAAAAATGAAGTCAACAAAAATCACTTTTGAGTGCTCTTTCATAGTGCAAAATCCATTTCAGACCATTTTAGGACTTTGAAAAATTTTCGCAATTTTTGAAATTTTTGTTTCGACATCCATACTTCATAGGTGAAAAAAAAGTGAAGTCAACAAAAAATCACTTTTGAGTGCTCTTTCATAGTGCAAAATCCATTTCAGACCATTGTAGGACTTTGAAAAATTTTCAAAAAATTTTTTTTGAAATTTTTTGTTTCGACATCCATACTTCATAGGTGAAAAAAAGTGAAGTCAACAAAAATCACTTTTGAGTGCTCTTTCATAGTGCAAAATCCATTTCAGACCATTTTAGAACTTTGAAAAATTTTCGCAATTTTTGAAATTTTTGTTTCGACATCCATACTTCATAGGTGAAAAAATGAAGTCAACAAAAACTCACTTTTGAGTGCTTTTTCATAGTGCAAAATCCATTTCGGACCATTTTAGGACTTTGAAAAATTTTCGAAAATTTTTGAAATTTTTTCCAAGTTTGGGGCCTTTAGTACATGTAATGCGAAATTTTTCCTATTACAATTAAAGTCATATAGTTCAGGAGACTAACGAGGTGAAAAAATGAAGTCAACAAAAATCACTTTTGAGTGCTCTTTCATAGTGCAAAATCCATTTCAGACCATTTTAGGACTTAAAAAAATTTTCGAAAAAATTTTTGAAATTTTTGTTTCGACATCCATACTTCATAGGTGAAAAAAAGTGAAGCCAACAAAAAATCACTTTTGAGTGCTCTTTCATAGTGCAAAATCCATTTCAGACCATTGTAGGACTTTGAAAAATTTTCAAAAAATTTTTTTGAAATTTTTTGTTTCGACATCCATACTTCATAGGTGAAAAAAGTGAAGTCAACAAAAAATAACTTTTGAGTGCTCTTTGATAGTGCAAAATCCATTTCAAACCATTTTAGGACTTTGAAAAATTTTCGAAAATTTTTGAAATTTTTTCCAAGTTTGGGGCCTTTAGTACATGTAATGCGAAATTTTTCCTATTACTACTAAAATGATATAGTTCAGGAGTCTAACGAGGTGAAAAAATGAAGTCAACAAAAAATCACTTTTGAGTGCTCTTTCATAGTGCAAAATCCATTTCAGACCAATTTATGACTTTGAAAAATTTTCGCAATTTTTGAAATTTTTGTTCCGACATCCATACTTCATAGGTGAAAAAAAAGTGAAGTCAACAAAAAATCATTTTTGAGTGCTCTTTCATAGTGCAAAACCCATTTCAGACCATTTTAGGACTTTGAAAAATTTTCGAAAAAATTTCGAAAAAATTTTTGAAAATTTTTCAAATTTTGTCCAGGTTTGGGGCCTTTAGTACATGTATTGCGAAATTTTTCCTATTACAAATAAAGTCATATAGTTCAGGAGACTAACGAGGTGAAAAAATGAAGTAAAAAAAATCACTTTTGAGTGCTCTTTCATAGTGCAAAATCCATTTCAGACCATTTTAGGACTTTGAAAAATTTTCGCAATTTTTGAAATTTTTGTTTCGACATCCATACTTCATAGGTGAAAAAATGAAGTCAACAAAAACTCACTTTTGAGTGCTTTTTCATAGTGCAAAATCCATTTCAGACCATTTTAGGACTTTGAAAAAATTTCGAAAATTTTTGAAATTTTTTCCAAGTTTGGGGCCTTTAGTACATGTAATGCGAAATTTTTCCTATTACTACTAAAGTGATATAGTTCAGGAGTATAACGAGGTGAAAAAATGAAGTCAACAAAAAATCACTTTTGAGTGCTCTTTCATAGTGCAAAATCCATTTCAGACCAATTTATGACTTTCAAAAATTTTCGCAATTTTTGAAATTTTTGTTTCGACATCCATACTTCATAGGTGAAAAAAAAGTGAAGTCAACAAAAAATCATTTTTGAGTGCTCTTTCATAGTGCAAAACCCATTTCAGACCATTTTAGGACTTTGAAAAATTTTCGAAAAAATTTCGAAAAAATTTTTGAAAATTTTTCAAATTTTTTCCAGGTTTGGGGCCTTTAGTACATGTATTGCGAAATTTTTCCTATTACAAATAAAGTCATATAGTTCAGGAGACTAACGAGGTGAAAAAATGAAGTAAAAAAAATCACTTTTGAGTGCTCTTTCATAGTGCAAAATCCATTTCAGACCATTTTAGGACTTTGAAAAATTTTCGCAATTTTTGAAATTTTGTTTCGACATCCATACTTCATAGGTGAAAAAATGAAGTCAACAAAAACTCACTTTTGAGTGCTTTTTCATAGTGCAAAATCCATTTCAGACCATTTGAGGACTTTGAAAAAATTTCGAAAATTTTTGAAATTTTTTCCAAGTTTGGGGCCTTTAGTACATGTAATGCGAAATTTTTCCTATTACTACTAAAGTGATATAGTTCAGGAGTATAACGAGGTGAAAAAATGAAGTCAACAAAAAATCACTTTTGAGTGCTCTTTCATAGTGCAAAATCCATTTCAGACCATTTTAGGACTTTGAAAGATTTTCGCAATTTTTGAAATTTTGTTTCGACATCCATACTTCATAGGTGAAAAAAAAGTGAAGTCAACAAAAAATCATTTTTGAGTGCTCTTTCATAGTGCAAAACCCATTTCAGACCATTTTAGGACTTTGAAAAATTTTCGAAAAAATTTTGAAAAAATTTTTGAAAATTTTTCAAATTTTTTCCAGGTTTGGGGCCTATAGTACATGTAATGCGAAATTTTTCCTATTACAACTAAAGTCATAGAGTTCAGGAGACTAACGAGGTGAAAAAATGAAGTCAACAAAAATCACTTTTGAGTGCTCTTTCATAGTGCAAAATCCATTTCAGACCATTTTAGGCCTTTGAAAAATTTTCGCAATTTTTGAAATTTTTGTTTCGACATCCATACTTCATAGGTGAAAAAATGAAGTCAACAAAAACTCACTTTTGAGTGCTTTTTCATAGTGCAAAATCCATTTCAGACCATTTTAGGACTTTGAAAAATTTTCGAAAATTTTTGAAATTTTTTCCAAGTTTGGGGCCTTTAGTACATGTAATACGAAATTTTTCCTATTACAACTAAAGTCATATAGTTCAGTAGACTAACGAGGTGAAAAAATGAAGTCAACAAAAATCACTTTTGAGTGCTCTTTCATAGTGCAAAATCCATTTCAGACCATTTTAGGACTTTGAAAAATTTTCGCAATTTTTGAAATTTTTGTTTCGACTTCCATACTTCATAGGTGAAAAAATGAAGTCAACAAAAACTCACTTTTGAGTGCCTTTTCATAGTGCAAAATCCATTTTAGACCATTTTAGGACTTTGAAAAATTTTCGCAATTTTTGAAATTTTTGTTTCGACATCCATACTTCATAGGTGAAAAAATGAAGTCAACAAAAACTCACTTTTGAGTGCTTTTTCATAGTGCAAAATCCATTTCAGACCATTTTAGGACTTTGAAAAATTTTCGAAAATTTTTGAAATTTTTTCCAAGTTTGGGGCCTTTAGTACATGTAATGCGAAATTTTTCCTATTACTACTAAAGTGATATAGTTCAGGAGTATAACGAGGTGAAAAAATGAAGTCAACAAAAAATCACTTTTGAGTGCTCTTTCATAGTGCAAAATCCATTTCAGACCATTTTAGGACTTTGAAAAATTTTCGCAATTTTTGAAATTTTTGTTTCGACATCCATACTTCATAGGTGAAAAAATGAGGTCAACAAAAACTCACTTTTGAGAGCTTTTTCATAGTGCAAAATCCATTTCAGACCATTTTAGGACTTTGAAAAATTTTCGAAAATTTTTGAAATTTTTTCCAAGTTTGGGGCCTTTAGTACATGTAATGCGAAATTTTTCCTATTACTACTAAAGTGATATAGTTCAGGAGTATAACGAGGTGAAAAAATGAAGTCAACAAAAAATCACTTTTGAGTGCTCTTTCATAGTGCAAAATCCATTTCAGACCATTTTAGGACTTTGAAAAATTTTCGCAATTTTTGTAATTTTTGTTTCGACATCCATACTTCATAGGTGAAAAAATGAAGTCAACAAAAACTCACTTTTGAGTGCTTTTTCATAGTGCAAAATCCATTTCAGACCATTTTAGGACTTTGAAAAATTTTCGAAAATTTTTGAAATTTTTTCCAAGTTTGGGGCCTTTAGTACATGTAATGCGAAATTTTTCCTATTACTACTAAAGTGATATAGTTCAGGAGTATAACGAGGTGAAAAAATGAAGTCAACAAAAAATCACTTTTGAGTGCTCTTTCATAGTGCAAAATCCATTTCAGACCATTTTAGGACTTTGAAAAATTTTCGAAAAAATTTCGAAAAAATTTTCGAAAATTTTTCAAATTTTTTCCAGGTTTGGGGCCTTTAGTACATGTAATGCGAAATTTTTCCTATTACAACTAAAGTCATATAGTTCCGGAGACTAACGAGGTGAAAAAATGAAGTCAACAAAAATCACTTTTGAGTGCCTTTTCATAGTGCAAAATCCATTTCAGACCATTTTAGGACTTTGAAAAATTTTCGAAAAAATTTTGGAAATTTTTGTTTCGACATCCATACTTCATAGGTGAAAAAAAAGTGAAGTCAACAAAAAATCATTTTTGAGTGCTCTTTCATAGTGCAAAACCCATTTCAGACCATTTTAGGACTTTGAAAAATTTTCGAAAAAATTTCGAAAAAATTTTTGAAAATTTTTCAAATTTTTTCCAGGTTTGGGGCCTTTAGTACATGTAATGCGAAATTTTTCCTATTACAACTAAAGTCATATAGTTCAGGAGACTAACGAGGTGAAAAAATGAAGTCAACAAAAATCACTTTTGAGTGCCTTTTCATAGTGCAAAATCCATTTTAGACCATTTTAGGACTTTGAAAAATTTTCGAAAAAATTTTGGAAATTTTTGTTTCGACATCCATACTTCATAGGTGAAAAAAAGTGAAGTCAACAAAAAATCATTTTTGAGTGCTCTTTCATAGTGCAAAACCCATTTCAGACCGTTTTAGGACTTTGAAAAATTTTCGAAAATTTTTGAAATTTTTTCCAAGTTTGGGGCCTTTAGTACATGTAATGCGAAATTTTTCCTATTACTACTAAAGTGATATAGTTCAGGAGTATAACGAGGTGAAAAAATGAAGTCAACAAAAAATCACTTTTGAGTGCTCTTTCATAGTGCAAAATCCATTTCAGACCATTTTAGGACTTTGAAAAATTTTTGCAATTTTCGAAATTTTTGTTTCGACATCCATACTTCATAGGTGAAAAAATGAGGTCAACAAAAACTCATTTTTGAGTGCTTTTTCATAGTGCAAAATCCATTTCAGACCATTTTAGGACTTTGAAAAATTTTCGAAAATTTTTGAAATTTTTTCCAAGTTTGGGGCCTTTAGTACATGTAATGCGAAATTTTTCCTATTACTACTAAAGTGATATAGTTCAGGAGTATAACGAGGTGAAAAAATGAAGTCAACAAAAAATCACTTTTGAGTGCTCTTTCATAGTGCAAAATCCATTTCAGACCATTTTAGGACTTTGAAAAATTTTCGCAATTTTTGTAATTTTTGTTTCGACATCCATACTTCATAGGTGAAAAAATGAAGTCAACAAAAACTCACTTTTGAGTGCTTTTTCATAGTGCAAAATCCATTTCAGACCATTTTAGGACTTTGAAAAATTTTCGAAAATTTTTGAAATTTTTTCCAAGTTTGGGGCCTTTAGTACATGTAATGCGAAATTTTTCCTATTACTACTAAAGTGATATAGTTCAGGAGTATAACGAGGTGAAAAAATGAAGTCAACAAAAAATCACTTTTGAGTGCTCTTTCATAGTGCAAAATCCATTTCAGACCATTTTAGGACTTTGAAAAATTTTCGAAAAAATTTCGAAAAAATTTTTGAAAATTTTTCAAATTTTTTCCAGGTTTGGGGCCTTTAGTACATGTAATGCGAAATTTTTCCTATTACAACTAAAGTCATATAGTTCAGGAGACTAACGAGTTGAAAAAATGAAGTCAACAAAAATCACTTTTGAGCGCCTTTTCATAGTGCAAAATCCATTTCAGACCATTTTAGGACTTTGAAAAATTTTCGAAAAAATTTTGGAAATTTTTGTTTCGACATCCATACTTCATAGGTGAAAAAAAAGTGAAGTCAACAAAAAATCATTTTTGAGTGCTCTTTCATAGTGCAAAACCCATTTCAGACCATTTTAGGACTTTGAAAAATTTTCGAAAAAATTTCGAAAAAATTTTTGAAAATTTTTCAAATTTTTTCCAGGTTTGGGGCCTTTAGTACATGTAATGCGAAATTTTTCCTATTACAACTAAAGTCATATAGTTCAGGAGACTAACGAGGTGAAAAAATGAAGTCAACAAAAATCACTTTTGAGTGCCTTTTCATAGTGCAAAATCCATTTCAGACCATTTTAGGACTTTGAAAAATTTTCGAAAATTTTTGAAATTTTTTCCAAGTTTGGGGCCTTTAGTACATGTAATGCGAAATTTTTCCTATTACTACTAAAGTGATATAGTTCAGGAGTATAACGAGGTGAAAAAATGAAGTCAACAAAAAATCACTTTTGAGTGCTCTTTCATAGTGCAAAATCCATTTCAGACCATTTTAGGACTTTGAAAAATTTTCGCAATTTTTGAAATTTTTGTTTCGACATCCATACTTCATAGGTGAAAAAAAGTGAAGTCAACAAAAAATCATTTTTGAGTGCTCTTTCATAGTGCAAAACCCATTTCAGACCATTTTAGGACTTTGAAAAATTTTCGAAAATTTTTGAAATTTTTTCCAAGTTTGGGGCCTTTAGTACATGTAATGCGAAATTTTTCCTATTACTACTAAAGTGATATAGTTCAGGAGTATAACGAGGTGAAAAAATGAAGTCAACAAAAAATCACTTTTGAGTGCTCTTTCATAGTGCAAAATCCATTTCAGACCATTTTAGGACTTTGAAAAATTTTCGCAATTTTTGAAATTTTTGTTTCGACATCCATACTTCATAGGTGAAAAAATGAGGTCAACAAAAACTCACTTTTGAGTGCTTTTTCATAGTGCAAAATCCATTTCAGACCATTTTAGGACTTTGAAAATATTTCGAAAATTTTTGAAATTTTTTCCAAGTTTGGGGCCTTTAGTACATGTAATGCGAAATTTTTCCTATTACTACTAAAGTGATATAGTTCAGGAGTATAACGAGGTGAAAAAATGAAGTCAACAAAAAATCACTTTTGAGTGCTCTTTCATAGTGCAAAATCCATTTCAGACCATTTTAGGACTTTGAAAAATTTTCGCAATTTTTGTAATTTTTGTTTCGACATCCATATTTCATAGGTGAAAAAATGAAGTCAACAAAAACTCACTTTTGAGTGCTTTTTCATAGTGAAAAATCCATTTCAGACCATTTTAGGACTTTGAAAAATTTTCGAAAATTTTTGAAATTTTTTCCAAGTTTGGGGCCTTTAGTACATGTAATGCGAAATTTTTCCTATTACTACTAAAGTGATATAGTTCAGGAGTATAACGAGGTGAAAAAATGAAGTCAACAAAAAATCACTTTTGAGTGCTCTTTCATAGTGCAAAATCCATTTCAGACCATTTTAGGACTTTGAAAAATTTTCGAAAAAATTTCGAAAAAATTTTTGAAAATTTTTCAAATTTTTTCCAGGTTTGGGGCCTTTAGTACATGTAATGCGAAATTTTTCCTATTACAACTAAAGTCATATAGTTCAGGAGACTAACGAGGTGAAAAAATGAAGTCAACAAAAATCACTTTTGAGTGCCTTTTCATAGTGCAAAATCCATTTCAGACCATTTTAGGACTTTGAAAAATTTTCGAAAAAATTTTGGAAATTTTTGTTTCGACATCCATACTTCATAGGTGAAAAAAAAGTGAAGTCAACAAAAAATCATTTTTGAGTGCTCTTTCATAGTGCAAAACCCATTTCAGACCATTTTAGGACTTTGAAAAATTTTCGAAAAAATTTCGAAAAAATTTTTGAAAATTTTTCAAATTTTTTCCAGGTTTGGGGCCTTTAGTACATGTAATGCGAAATTTTTCCTATTACAACTAAAGCCATATAGTTCAGGAGACTAACGAGGTGAAAAAATGAAGTCAACAAAAATCACTTTTGAGTGCCTTTTCATAGTGCAAAATCCATTTCAGACCATTTTAGGACTTTGAAAAATTTTCGAAAAAATTTTGGAAATTTTTGTTTCGACATCCATACTTCATAGGTGAAAAAAAAGTGAAGTCAACAAAAAATCATTTTTGAGTGCTCTTTCATAGTGCAAAACCCAATTCAGACCATTTTAGGACTTTGAAAAATTTTCGAAAAAATTTCGAAAAAATTTTTGAAAATTTTTCAAATTTTTTCCAGGTTTGGGGCCTTTAGTACATGTAAAGCGAAATTTTTCCTATTACAACTAAAGTCATATAGTTCAGGAGACTAAAGAGGTGAAAAAATGAAGTCAACAAAAATCACTTTTGAGTGCCTTTTCATAGTGCAAAATCCATTTCAGACCATTTTAGGACTTTGAAAAATTTTCGAAAAAATTTTGGAAAATTTTGTTTCGAAATCCATACTTCATAGGTGAAAAAAAGTGAAGTCAACAAAAAATCAGTTCTGAGTGCTCTTTTAGAAAATAATTTTTTTTAAATGTTTGTGTTTCGACCCCCATACTTCATAGGTGAAAAAAGTGAAGTCAACAAAAAAACACTTTTGAGTGCTCTTTCATAGTGCAAAATCCATTTCAGACCATTTTAGGACTTTGAAAAATTTTGGAAAAAGTTTTTGAAATTTTGTTTCGACATCCATACTTCATAGGTGAAAAAATGAAGTCAACAAAAACTCACTTTTGAGTGCTTTTTCATAGTGCAAAATCCATTTCAGACCATTTTAGGACTTTGAAAAATTTTCAAAAGTTTTTGAAATTTTTTCCAAGTTTGGGGCCTTTAGTACATGTAATGCGAAATTTTTCCTATTACTACTAAAGTGATATAGTTCAGGAGTATAATGAGGTGAAAAAATGAAGTCAACAAAAAATCACTTTTGAGTGCTCTTTCATAGTGCAAAATCCATTTCAGACCATTTTAGGACTTTGAAAAATTTTCGAAATTTTTGAAATTTTTGGTTCCACATCCATACTTCATAGGTGAAAAAAAAGTGAAGTCAACAAAAAATCAGTTCTGAGTGCTCTTTTAGAAAAAAATTTTTGGAAATGTTTGTGTTTCGACCCCCATACTTCATAGGTGAAAAAAGTGAAGTCAACAAAAAATCACTTTTGAGTGCTCTTTCATAGTGCAAAATCCATTTCAGACCATTTTAGGACTTTGAAAAATTTTGGAAAAAGTTTTTGAAATTTTGTTTCGACATCCATACTTCATAGGTGAAAAAAAGTGAAGTTAACAAAAAATCACTTTTGAGTGCTCTTTGATAGTGCAAAATCCATTTCAGGCCATTTTAGGACTTCGAAAAATTTTCGAAAAAATTTCGAAAAAATTTTTGAAAATTTTTGAAATTCTTTCCAAGTTTGGGGCCTTTAGTACATGTAATGCGAACTTTTTCCTATTACCACTAAAGTAATATAGTTCAGGAGTCCAACGAGATGAAAAAAGTGAAGTCAACAAAAAATCACTTTTGACTGCTCTTTCATGGTGCAAAATCCATTTCAGACCATTTTAGGACCTTGAAAAACTTTGAAAAAATTTCGAAAAAATTTTTGAAAATTTTCGAAATTTTTTCTAAATTTGGGGACTTTAGTACATGTAAAGCGAAATTTTTCCTATTACCACTAAAGTGATATAGTTCAGGAGTCTAACGAGGTGAAAAAAAAGAAGTCAACAAAAAATCACTTTTGAGTGCTCTTTCATAGTGCAAAATCCATTTCAGACCAATTTAGGACTTTGAAAAATTTTCGCAATTTTTGAAATTTTTGTTTCGACATCCATACTTCATAGGTGAAAAAAAAGTGAAGTCAACAAAAAATCACTTTTGAGTGCTCTTTCATAGTGCAAAATCCATTTCAGACCATTTTAGGACTTTAAAAAATTTTCGAAAAATTTTTGAAATTTTTGTGTTTCGACCCCCATATTTCATAGGTGAAAAAAGTGAAGTGAAAATATCACTTTTGAGTGCTCTTTCATAGTGCAAAATCCATTTCAGACCATTTTAGGACCTTGAAAAACCTTGAAAAATTTTTCCCAAAAATTTCAAATTTTTTATGTTTCGACCCCTATAATTTGTAGGCGACAAAAAGTGAAGTCAACAAAAAATCACTTTTGTGTGCTCTTTCATAGTGCAAAATCCATTTCAGACCATTTTAGGACTTTGAAAAACTTTGAAAAATTTTTCTCAAAAATTTCAAATTTTTTATGTTTCGACCCTTATACTTTATATGGGAAAAAAAGTGAAGTATACAAAAAATCACTTTTGAGTGCTTTTTCATGGTGCAAAACCCATTTCAGACCATTTTAGGACCTTGAAAAATTTTCGAAAAAATTTCGAAAAAATTTTTGAAAATTTTTGAAATTCTTTCCAAGTTTGGGGCCTTTAGTACATGTAATGCGAAATTTTTCCTATTACCACTAAAGTGATATAGTTCAGGAGTCCAACGAGATGAAGAAAATGAAGTCAACAAAAATCACTTTTGAGTGCTCTTTCATAGCGCAAAATTCGTTTCAGACCATTTTAGGACTTTGAAAAACTTTGAAAAAATTTTGAGAAAAGTTTTGAAAGTTTTTCAAATTTTTTCCAAGTTTGGGGCCTTTAGTACATGTAATGCGAAATTTTTCCTATAACCACTAAAGTGATATAGTTCAGGAGTCTAACGAGATGAAAAAAAACGAAGCTAACAAAAAATCACTTTTGATTGCTCTTTCATGGTGCAAAATCTATTTCAGACCATTTTAGGACCTTGAAAAACTTTGAAAAAATTTCGAAAAAATTTTTGAAAAGTGACAAAGTGAACAAAGTCAACAAAGTGACAAAAAAGTGACAAAAAGTGACAAAAATTGAAGTCAACAAAAAATCACTTTTGTGTGCTCTTTCATGGTGCAAAATCCATTTCAGACCATTTTAGGACCTTGAAAAACTTTGAAAAATTTTGAAAAAATTTTTGAATATTTTTAAAATTTTTTCCAAGTTTGGGGCCTTTAGTACATGTAATGCGAAATTTTTCCTATTACCACTAAAGTGATATATTTCAGAAGTCTAGTTCAGGATCTCTAAATATAATCAATTAAAACAAGAATTTGATAATAATAAGTTTAATCAGAATATCACGAACATACAACTAGATGAAATGTTTACTACTGGGCTAAAAGAATTTAAAGAAGTTAATAAAAAGATTAATTTTTTTATAGATGAAGCCCTTTTAAAGAATAAAAGGACAATAGCACAATATATAATTGCTATAATTTTACGAAGTACGTTAGTTGATAATAAAGGGCAAGCAAGACTTAAGATGCATTATGGTTTTAAACAAGAAGATATAACGAAAGAAATAGAAAGAATTTTTACTAATTAAAATAACTGAAACGATGACTAACCCAACAGCACCGAGTGAGAGATTACTATATCCCAACTTGTCAACCGTTAATGAGCAATACATAAATGAAAGGATTCAAGCTAATAATAAATTTAACAACAATATTAACATTATAAAGGATATTAGAAATTATTATGAAACTGAAACTAATAATTATAATAAGAAGTTAAGTAGGTATAAAAATTATATTAACGTAGCCGAGATAACAGAAATAGTATTATCATCTATAGCAACAACTGCAACATCAACATCAGTTGCATTAACAGGTATAGGATTACCTTATTCTATACCAACAGCTTTTGCTACAACTAATGTTTGTGGTTCATTATCAAAAACAAATAAAACTAAAATAAGAACTAAAATTATAAAGAATTCACAAATGTATATTTTAAGTAAACAGTTTAGCGACAAGTTTAAAAAACTATATACTAAATCAATGAATGATAATAAAATAGATAATGATGAGTATATTGAATAAGTTAAGGTATATGAGGATTATAAGAAGAACAAGAAAAACAAGCTGAGTGATTTTTTAAACTAAAGTTGTTAGTGTTTAGTTATAATAATGTATTTAGTAATAATAATATTAGTATTAATATTTATCGATAATCATAAACATAATATAAATATAATCATAATCATAATCATAATCATAAATATAATATAATCATAATCATAAACATTATTATAAACATAATATAATCATAATCATAATCAAATAATTATCTCTTCTTAGTACCTAAGTATAACCCTCTTCCTTTTTGTACTACCTTTATATCTTCACCAGTAGTTGCAAATTTAATTAAATCAGGCCTAGCCGCTAGAGCTGCTTTAGGGTTTCTACTTGCAGCTGCACTTCCTATTTTACTTGCTTTTTCTAATGCTCTGACAGGATTATTAGCAACTTTCTTTCCAAAGTTAACCGTAGCCCTGCCAACACTTTTAAAGAAAACTTTCAATCCCTCTGCTTATATTGTTGCATCAGATACTGTCACTGATTTATTCCTTCTACACTTAACACAATTACCCTTTAACATCTTAGTTCCTTTAGCTGAGATAAACCCATGAATATTATTAGTACCACTATAATGTCTACCACCAATACAATAAAAATTAGTTTTGAACTTATTTAAAAGACTCATTTCTATATATAAAAAATAATGGAAGTTAAAATGTATAATCCTTTTTTTGTTATTAAGCCTAAGCCTACGGGTTCCACCCGCGAGCGAAGCTCGAAGCCTAAGCCCAAGCCCAAGGTTAGGCCAAAGGCTACGGTTAAGCTTGAAGCTAAGGGTCTATCTCTAGAGAATAGAAATAAATTAGATATTATTTATGCTAAGGGTTTTGTTAAGACTAGTAGGAAATAATGACAAGGACTATAGTTATAATTATAGCTATGACTTAATTAAAACTAAGACTATGTCTATGAGATTATAGACCATCGGTCATCTGCGAAGCAGTTTCACTGATCCACGAAGTGGCTTTGCCAATTAGTTTCCTTAGGAAACTATATCAACCATCTTATTACCATCACTATTAAAACTAATAACCTTTATAATTAATACTAATGCGTGACATAAAACATCTGCAACTGCAGCACTAAATTTAAAATTAAGTTGTATTGGTTGTGGTCCTATATGATCCCTTTTATATCTAGTATTTGAATGTTCTATGATTTATATATGGTTTTACATTATGTCGTAGCCCATTATAATCTTCATTAAAGCTAACAATCTCTTTAAAAGCCTCATTTTGATTATTGGTACCATAATTAATATTCGTTCTATCCTCGGGATAAAACTCATTACCACTCTTACAATAAAATTCAGTAAAATTCATTATATCAAATGTACTTGCATCATGAGTTTGTTCATTAACATTATTATTTTCAAAACCAACTATTATATATTGTGGTCTTTCTATACCACTTTCCATACCAAGATCAAACAAGAAGTTATTAGCATTGGGCACATTCTTATAAAATGTCTTTCTTTCATTATAACTAAAGTCTACATTATTCTTTTTAGTTAAACCCTTTGCACAATATTTCTATTATCATTACTAGGATCAATACTAGGTACACACTATGATATATCTCTGATCTCTATATTACCATCATTAGAAACTGCACCAGGATTAGCATTAACTCTATATAGAGCTCTATCATTATTATTTCTTTTTAAAATTAGTTTAGATCCTAAACCATATATAATCTTTTCTAAATCATTTACAAATCTAAATAGATCACTCATCTTAATCATCATATACATATGACATCGTTGTGCAGCAATATGGTCACCTTTAAGTTGACTATCTCTATTACATTGATTTCTAACAAATCCACTCTCATATCCATCGCCAATACTATTTAATAACTTATACATCAAAAGTTTAGGATGACAGTGATCTATATATTCAATAGACCTACCACCACTAGTTTCAAGCTTAATTGAACTAAACAATGCCATCATACCATGAATTATTAATCTGATATTAGCATCATTAGCAAATACACCACCAGCATCATCTGATACAACAAACTCTATCTCTAGATAGGAATCACGCAAATTTAATTGATTCTCTTCTCTATTGAGAATGATATTAATGTTAGTATTGATTGTTTTCATTGTTGCTAGAATATTAGGTTTATATTTTATAATCTTACTTTGTGTATATAATTATTATAACTATAAGTTGTATCCAAATTAAAATCCATTTTTATTAGATAAAAAATGACAGAAAATTTAATCTTATGGGAACTGCAAAAGATACATGATACTTTAACTAAAACTAAAGAAGAACATACACTTAACCTTAAACTTATTTTTGAATGATAAGGCCAACAGAAAAGTTTAATTTTAGTGAACCTATACTTAACTCATCAAAATTAGATTTGATTAGATTATCTGTTTATAATTCGGTGTTTAATGTGAATAGAGGGAATAATCAATTCTTATATGCTAGTACTGTTATAGGAGACGATGAGGCTTTACCTCAGGCTCTTAGTTCTGACCCTAACTTTACCCAACCCTATCTCTACCCTAACCCTACATAACCCTATCCCTATCTCTACCTCAAGCCCAAACATTACATCTATCCTTAATTATAATTATAAAGGAGTCCCGTTGTTATATTTAACTATTGCACCGGGAGCATATGAGTTAACTGACATAGCAGAATTAATAAAAGAAGAAACTGATGGTAATGTTATAATAGAACCTGATAAGAATACGATGAAAAGTTTAATGGAAATAAAACAAGGAGCACTCAGCTTTGATATAGAAAACTCAATAGCCTCATTACTAGGATTTAGAAAAATAGTTTATAAAAAAGGTAAATATATGTCTCAGAAAATTATTGATATTATGGGTTTCAATAATATTAACATTCATTGCAATATTATATCTGGAGCTAAAGATAATGGTAAAGATACAGATATATTATATACTTTTAATCTAACAGAACCACCAGGTTAATTGATAAATATTATACCAACTAATATCTTGTATCAAAATGTAACCAAAGATGGAATAGAATATATAGAGTTTCATATTAAATATGAGCATGGAAGACTTTAATGGTGATGTACTAAGTTTTGCATTACCCAGCAACTTTGTTGATCTAGTCTAGATCTAAACTTAAACTTAAACTAAACTACAAAACTCTTCGATCCCAATTAATTCTTAGTTTACCATTAATATTTTTATTTTTAGTTATATCAATGACAATATAATTATAAGGCTCTTTCTATACCTTATTACATATTTTAGCAAAATCATTATAACTAAGTTCAACATTATTAGATAAACCTTTATGTATCGATGCTAGGACTTTACCTCTCTGTTCAAACAAAATAAATAGATTACAGTTCTCTCTAACACTCTGCCTATCCAGAGAGAACAGGTTTTGATTAGGATATATCTTATTGCAATTATTATGTCTACCTCTACAAAATTATTCATTAATAACTGGTTCTTTGGCTCTAACATCATCGAATATCCTTAGTTTCTTAAGGTCTTTGGGTAGTTGATCGGGAGAGAGTATATCTTTTATATCTTTCATAAATTCTATAATTGCTTTTGGGTTTATTATTTCTAATCCATTGTATTGATCACCAGTAGGTCCAATGATGTATAGCTTATCAAAAGATATACTAGCTAGAATTAGTTTTTTTTTAATAAGAATCTCTTACCACATTCACTAGGACCAGATATTATACATCTAAAGTTATCTGGGAAGGTGGCTTCAGTAATTATATCATCATTATTTAGACAAGATTGTAGATCTTCATATATATTTACAGAGATCGGTGAATTTGCAAAGCAACTCTGTTGAACCGCTCATGGATATTGTTAGTAGGACTATTGTTATTAGGTTTACCCTTTTGATAAGACTTCGTCCATGCTTCGCCATGGGACTTCGTCCATCCGGGAAACGGTTCCACCGATGTTTCGCCATGTTTTTCACCAAATAGATCTATGAAACAGGTTCCCTGATTTATAAAATTATCATCTGCGAAGCAGGTTCCCTGATTAACATTATCATTAACATTATTAATATAATTAACATTATCATTAACATTATCATTATCAATGTCATTATCATTATCAATGTCATTATCATTATCATTATCATTAACATTATCATTAACATTATCATTAACATTATCATTATCATTAACATTATCATTAACATTATCATTATCAATATCAATGACATTATCATTAACATTAACATTATCATTATCATTATCATTATCATTAACATTAACATTAACATTAACATTAACATTACAACCTAAACAAAAACACTCATTATATATTCCTGGATATTTACATTGATTAACTAGAATATTTAAAGCACTTTAATTCTGAGTCCTCTATCAGTAAGATAGATCATATATAAACAATAAGCCCCACAATAAGATTCATCATATTGTTGTATTCTCTCATTAGAGCCTAGGTCAACATATTCATCTAAAAATAATGGTGGGGTTTCTACACCAAATTTTTCAAAGTAACACGCAGGACCACCTTCTCTTCTTATAACTAAAACCCAATGTGTACCATCAGTTGGATGTAGATTCACAATAATGCTGACGTTAGGTTCATGCATGGGTGAAGCCGTTTCACGGATACTATCTGGAGTCTCATCTCTCATTACAATTTCAATTGGTGTTAGACTTATATCTTCGCCTATATCTTTTATTCTGATAAATCTCATAGCATTATTATCAATATTAAATTTATTATTCAATTCCTCAAAAGTTAGGATGAGCATTTTTATAGAATAAATTTAATATATAAAAATGGATAAAGGTGGTATACTTTTTTTTTATTATTATAATTGGAATTTGTTATATAATATATGATTCAATAGCAATTAAATATACAAAACTAGATGAAAACTTTGGTGGATTTATGAATAGGAATCTAGTTAGATTTGAATATGAAAAGTCACCATTTCATACTATTGTTTATGGTGGAACTGGTACAGGGAAAACATATTTTATTAGACAATATTTAAAATTATACTCAGTCCAAATTCAAGACCAAGACCAAAAGCAAAACCAAAACCAAGACCAAAACCAAGACCAAAACCAAGACCAAAACTAAAACCAAAACCAAGACCAAAACCAAGACCAAGCTAAAAATATAGTTATAGTGTGTAAATATGACAGAGACTGGATAGATCCTGAGTCTAATAAGTTTTATACTGGGTTTAATAATTGTGATATAAATAGATCATAAAAAATAATATGCATAAATTTCAAAATTGTGTAATAGTACTTGATGATATTGGTGATAGGTTAAGTAAGGATATAGCTTATCATTTAACTGAAGGTAGACTTTATAATATCCAAATGATTGTAATGTGTCATAAGCCAGCTGAAATAATTAGTACAGCAAGAATGAGTTGTGATACTATTTATTTAACAACTTATAATGGACCTGATCTATTTAAAAACTTTAATGAGATATATAAATGTGAACATGACTCTAGTAAAAAAAAATCAGTGAGTTAAATAGTAACCATTATAATCGTACAGATGGAATGTCAGATGAACTTCGTTATGGTATATTTAAGTATAATAAGAAGGAAAATATTTTATTATTATTAATTGTAATAGGACAATGATATATGATTCAAGAGTTGGTTTCCTTGATTTAAAAGCTCTTAGTTTAAAAGATGAATTAGAAAGAGAAGATATAAATAAACTTATAGCATATATGAAACCACTCATGATAAATGCAATAGATAGAAATGTTATTAATCACGATAACTATATATTCTATTTTAATAAACTTTTTAAATAAATAATATTAAAATTCAGAATGATGTTTTAACAAAAGAAATGATTATGGGAAAGGGTATAAAAAGTTTTTCAACTATTGGTGGAATTATAAGCTCAGGTTTAATTATATTTAGTTATATTTATCCCGATATAATATGAAGAAATAATGTAGCAATGAGAGCAAGCACAATTTTGAGTAGAGTAAATACCTTAGTTAACGTTGGATATGGAGAAGAATTGGATAATGATCTGCGAAGCAGTTTGGTAAACCACGAACAAAGTTCGTTGGAGAACCACGAGCAAAACTTGTTCACTAATCTACGAAATGCAATAGAAGAAGAATATATAAACGACGAGGATGGGACTTTAAATAGAAA
Organism: Convolutriloba macropyga; assembly: GCF_964194025.1. Classification (NCBI taxonomy): domain Eukaryota; kingdom Metazoa; phylum Xenacoelomorpha; order Acoela; family Convolutidae; genus Convolutriloba; species Convolutriloba macropyga. Next base: position 82,851,237 of record NC_134470.1, on the reverse strand, counting down.
GGGATGATAGTTTTTAACCAGACTATATGGAAATAATGAAGAATTTAGAGAAGAGATTATAAATTTTGTTAAAGATAAAAAAGAATTAGACCTTGATTTGATTTTAGATAAGAGATGTAAAACTAATACACTCAATACTTTAGGAAATAAATATTTAGCAGAGTGTATCACATCTAAAGATAATACTAAAGATTTAAACGAAATCATGGTTAAATATTACCCCGCGAAGCAGTTCCACTGATGGACAAATCTATTAGGTCCTATGATTAGGCAAATATTAAAGTTTACCCTACTATAAATGCTTTTAAAATTTTTAGAGTGTAACTATAAATATGGAAACATTGCTGTTTTAAAATATCATTATGAATCATGTCATAAAGATAAAACTGATAAATGTATGTGTGGTAATATAATACTAAGTGGTATTTGTGCTAATAATTGTTCTCCATGGGGTTGTTCTTTAAAAAATGAATCTAGTTCTAGTTCTAGTTCTAGCTCTAGCTCTAGCTCTAGCTCTAGTTCTGGTTCTAATTCTAGCTCTAGTTCTGGTTCTAGTTCTAGCTCTAGTTCTAGCTCTGGTTCTGGTTCTGGTTCTAGTTCTGGTTCTATCTATGACTCTAACTCTAACTCAGATCCTAACCTTAACCCTAACCTTAACCTTAACCTTAACCCTAACATTAACCCTAACCTTAACCTTAACTTTAAACCAGAATTCTTAATTAGAAGTTGTAATAAATGTAATTATGTAAAACCACTAACTGATTTTGATGAGAGTAAGTATACATGTAGAAGTTGTACTTCAGCTAAAGTTAATTGTCCCTATTGTACTTCTGTTGTGAGATATGATGGGATACGGGCTCATGTAAAGAAACAACATCCAGATGTAGAATTAACTAGAGGATTTAGTAGAAGCTTATTAGATAAAAGACAAAGTCCTAGAGCTGTAAGTCCTTTAGTTATTGTCCAAACAGAGGAAAGTTGTCCATGTAAATACTATAATTTTGTATCATTTCTTATTAATAATGGAATAAATATAGAAAAAGTAAAAGAAAATATAAATTTATTGAAGAGTGTAGATAATTTGAAAAAAAAGTATAAAAAAACATCAAAAAAGAGGGAATCGCTCTTTAAGAGCGAAAAAGAGCGATCTTTCTACTGGGGGATCACTCCGAATAAGAGTGAATCGCTCTTAAGGAGTGAAATGTAAATTTTGCTTTGATTTTTTTTATTTTTTATTTTATTTTTTAGTTTTAATTGACTTTTTGATTGAATTTAGAGCTAATATATAGTAGTAGATAAAACAAGGGAATCAACAAGCAGTAAATTTTGGCCCTATTCGACATGCGCGATTAGCGTTTGGAGAAAGGGACAAATTTTACTGGTGGTTGGAATCCTTGTTTTATCCACTACTCCCCCTGCAGTCACTAAGCAAATTACTATACTAGTCATTGTATTATATTTATATATATATATATATATATATATATATATATATATAACTCAATCAGAATGATTTGATAAGGGATTTGGTAAATCTAATTTAATATGTAGTGTACTATTTGATTAAGTATCTAATTTTGATTCTGCTTCCTTTCTAATTTTTAGTATCTTTTTGGTATCTGATGTAAGATCGAAATTGCCATCTAATTTCGGATTTAATTTATATTTAATATTGATTTCTATAAACTATCTAAATCATTATGATACCAATTTACTATCTAGAGTTGTCATCTAGTTTACTATCTAAGTTAGTAAGCATATCATTATCTAATTTGGTATGTAAATCACATTGTTACGTAGCATGTTTTTCAATATTAAATTTAGTATTCTTTTAAGTACCTTTATGGACATCCAATTCAATCGTTAAAGTTCAAGTACTATTGAGCTGCAAAACTCAATATTACCCTCAATAAACGTACACATTTTAGTTCCTCAAGCAATGACCAACCAATCTATGCCTATTGACCAACTGGTGTTAATTATAGCAAATTTGTAACATTGAATCATCAAAACAGAAAAATGTACATAACGCGAAAAAGGAACGATTCTAAAGTGTATATTTGTAGAGAGTAAAGCTTATCCATAGCGTGCAATGTCTAGTTCAGACATTTTTGCGAGACGTAAAAGAAGAAGAAAAGTAAAAGCATATAAGTTCAATTATCTGGAATTTGCTATAATAGAGAAGGATAAATGTTTATCTGTAAATTGAAATAAGATCGTTTTGATGAAATTTTAGATTATAGTTCAAACCGTAGAATTATGAGTCGTTCATTTGCATATAAACAAATATCAGAAAAATTTGCCAATCAAAACTCAAACTGAAAAACAGAATAAAATTTGATAGGAGTTAAGTAATAGTGTACGCGGTAAAATGAACGTGAAAGAATCTAAAGAAGTTAATTAAGAAAAATATTTGTGAAATCTGAAGCTTATGGTTAGTTAAAGGTAAAGAAGAAACAACGAAGTACAGAAAAAGTTCAAACTATTATTAAAACTAATCAATTATTCAAATTCATAAGAAAACAATTCATAGTAACTCCTATGCATTCTTTAAGAGCACACAAAAAAATACTAACTAAGGTATTGAAAGTGTTAAACATAGTATATAAAGGGAACCACAAAAAGAAGCTATTAATCCATTTGGAATACATTTTATTAAAAATTATTTTTTTGTCAAATTTTTTGTTGTGATTGTAGTTTTCTAATGATATTTATCACGTGAACATTCGAAAGACAAAAATTGATGATTGATCACATTAGAGATGAAATTCTTTGTATGTTTCGAACCCCCCATACTGCATAGGTGAAAAATTGAAGTCAACAAAAAATCACTTTTGAGTGCTCTTTCATAGCCCAAAATCCATTTCAGACCATTTTAGGACCTTGAAAAACTTTGAAAAAATTTCGAAAAAATTTTTGAAAATTTTTGAAATTTTTTCCAAGTTTGGGGCCTTTAGTACATGTAATGCGAAATTTTCCCTATTACCACTAAAGTGATATAATTCAGGAGTCTAACCAGCTCAGAAGTGGTTTTTCTCTCTACAGTAACAATTTCACTAAGTTGCTTTGTGACTGTAGGGCGGTGGGTCCGAACCACCTCCCCTACAAGAATTCAAGTCGACCAAAATCCTGATTTCTTTCGAAATGAAAGTTTCTTCAAGTTTCAGCAGTCAGTTTGGCACCAAGAGTCTACACGAGACTGCTGAAACTTGAACAAACTTTCCTTTCGAAAGAAATCAGGATTTTGGTCGACTTGAAATTCTTGTAGGGGGGGGGGGGGGGGTTCGGACCCCCGACCCCCTCCCCCCCCCCCTCCTACAGTCACTAAGCAAATTACTATACTGCTCATTTTATTATATATATATATATATATATATATATATATAAATATTTATATATATATATATATATATATATATAAATATTTATATATATATATATATATATATATAACTCAATAAGAATGATTTGATAAGGGATTTGGTAAATCTAATTTAATATGTAGTGTACTATTTGATTAAGTATCTAATTTTGATTCTGCTTCCTTTCTAATTTTTAGTATGTTTTTGGTATCTGATGTAAAATCGAAATTGCCATCTAATTTCGGATTTAATTTATGATTTATATTGATTTCTATAAATTATCTAAATCATTATGATACCAATTTACTATCTAGAGTTGTCATCTAGTTTACTATCTAAGTTAGTAAGCATATTATTATCTAATTTGGTATGTAAATCACATTGTTACGTAGCATGTTTTTCAATATTAAATTTAGTATTCTTTTAAGTACCTTTATGGACATCCAATTCAATCGTTAAAGTTCAAGTACTATTGAGCTGCAAAACTCAATATTACCCTCAATAAACGTACACATTTTAGTTCCTCAAGCAATGACCAACCAATCTATGCCTATTGACCAACTGGTGTTAATTATAGCAAATTTGTAACATTGAATCATCAAAACAGAAAAATGTACATAACGCGAAAAAGGAACGATTCTAAAGTGTATATTTGTAGAGAGTAAAGCTTATCCATAGCGTGCAATGTCTAGTTCAGACATTTTTGCGAGACGTAAAAGAAGAGGAAAAGTAAAAGCATATAAGTTCAATTATCTGAAATTTGCTATAATAGAGAAGGATAAATGTTTATCTGTGAAATGAAATAAGATCATTTTGAAGAAATTTTAGATTATAGTTCAAACCGTAGAATTATGAGTCGTTCATTTGCATATAAACAAATATCAGAAAAATTAGCCAATCAAAACTCAAACTGAAAAACAGAATAAAATTTGATTGGAGTTGTTATACTCATACACAGTGAGTATATCCAATTGAGTTGCGAATGGCACTTTATTTACTGAGATGGGAGATCGCGTCGCAAATGGCAATCTATTTGATTGAGTTTATTATCAAATTTATAGACAAGTCAATCGCGGTGCGAATGGCTACTTTCACAGCACTGAGGTTAAATGAGCAGCGTTTTGCAAGAATTGAATTAGACTGAATTTTAGCGTTGCAAATTGGAGATTGAACATATGAAAGTTACAATTTTAAGAAAGAAAGTTTGTTCAAGCTTTAATTACGATTAACGGAAGCAACTCTAAGATTTGTTTATATCATGAACAAGTTAATTTCCTGCACAGACAGGATGAACAGACAATACAGCAAAATTGGGAGGAAGTTGACAATAACTGAACTGAAATGGCATTTGCCCTTCAAATGGAATTTACAACAAATAAATGAACTAAATACGGATATGGATATATGAAGAGTGTCCATTGCCGTATGACATTTCCCCCTCTTTGAGAGAATATAAACTTACTAATTAAAATCAGAAAATTAATAAATATTCACCGGTTACTTAGTAATAAAATATTAAATAATAGATAAAATGTAAAAGTTTTATGGAATTTTTGTTTTATTCAAGTTCATTCACTATCACTATTTTCTGCGTTTTCAGCTTGGAGAACTGTCATCTCCCTTGGCTGATTTTGGGTATCTTCAACCCATTCAGTTGAATTTGTTGCGTCTCCAATGTCCTGATTTGCATTGTCGGAATAGCCTTCTGTGTTTCTGTCCTTTTCAATAATGGTTTGCGATTTCGGTGTCTTCTTCTTTAAAGTTCGCTTGCTTTTTCGAACTGAAGAAGTATCGGAATCTGATGTGTCACTAATCGTAATCTGTCGCTTTGTAGTTTTTCGCAAAATGGGTGTCGGTGTTGGCTGTACTGATGAGGGCATTTGCGTCGCAGATGGTCCTGCTGTATTGGACGTGGTCAATTGTGGTGCGATTGGACTAAATCGAAGGATCTGTGTTAAATCGGGTCGATTGAGAAATGCCTCGTCGTGTTTTGGATTTCTCTTTGGATTTCTCATTTTTAACGATCTGGCTATATTGCTAGCTGAAGAGATGCATGACCTGCCCGAGGAAACTACACTCACATCATCCGATTGTCTTCGATTGCGTTTTATCTTTTTGTCGCCTGTGTTTTTCCGAATAAGATCACGCTTGTGTTTGTAGATTTTGTGGTCGATGGTCTTCTCGTTGATCTTTTTCGGTCTTCTCTCGATGTATTGTGCAAGGTCCGTATCTCTTTATGCCCGAGTTCCGAATTTAGCAATATCCGAATTTCTGACCCGCACTTCTTGCTTGTGTGGTTCTTTGATCACGCTTGTCGTGGGGCTTACTTTGCACACAGTGCTTCCTGGTGCTAGTACCTCATAAAGCCCATCCAGATTTTTCTTCTGTCGTTGATTTTCGTGCAATTTGCGAGCCAACTTTACCTGCACACTGCGTTCCGAGCAGGGAATTGGTCGACTAACGCCTTCTGAATTGAGAAAACGTTCTTCTCCATCTTTTTGTTTCTCTTGCTCAGCTCTTGCAAGAGCACTCGCGGCGCCCATGACGCGTTCGATCTTCGTGTCCGAACATAGGGCTGTATCTGCCCACTGCTCCTCTGACAGGTAAGAGCGACCCAGAATTGTATCTTCGTCTAAATAATAATTAAGTATTGCATTATAATTGAGATTTTTACTATAAGGTTTAGCTGTGATGTTTGATATAGGTGTGTTGCATTTCCTACCAAAGTGTGCCTCAAATGGTGTGGTATTTATTGTTTTTTGTTTTGATATTCTTAATCGTTGTATTATTGACTTAAGTGAATTTTCTAAATTAAGTTTTTTATTTAAATGTGATTTCATGCAAGATAATTGTCGTTTAATTGTTTGAATAATACGTTCTACAAGTCCAATTGCTCTATGATCATTTGCTGGTGCATATATAGGTGTAATATTATTTTCTGTACAGAATGTTTCAAAGTTTTTTCCTGTAAAACATCTAGCTTGATCTAATCTAACAGTTCTAGGTACTCCGTGATGATATATATATATATAATTATTTAAGAATTTGATTACATTTTGGCCTGATGCGTTATTTACTATTTCTGCTGTGGGGTATTTGGAATATCTATCTATACTTGTAATAAAGTGTTGTTCTATGCCTTTCTCATTTAAAATTGGTCCACCAAAATCTAAATTTATTTCGTCGTTTGGTTCACTACATTTAGGTAGAGGTGTCCATTTGCGGTGCGGAATCACTGAGTTAAGGTTATTATCAATTTCCGTGCAGAATTTGCACTCGCTGGCTTTTGCCAGTATGTCTCTATGGATGTAAGGCCACCAGATATTTTGAGCGAGTGAGAGCATGGCGAAACTTCCTGGGTGTGTAGAGTGGATGTCTTCCAACACCGGGTCCTTGATTGATTTGGGTATGGCAATTCGTTCGTCCAGGCAAACGCACCCATGTTTGACACTTAAGTCCCTCCAATAAGAGAAGAGATAAGGACTTATCTCTTGTAATCGGTCCGGATCGTCTCTCATCACGCAGTCCCTCACTTCTTTGAGTATTGCGTCCTTTCCCGTTAATATGGCCAAGAACTTTTTGCTGAATACTTTATTGAGGGTCTCAGTAAAGATTATGTCGTCTGCCTCCTCTATCGTACTGCCGGTTGGGGTTTCTGTGTGTGAGGTCGTATTGGTTCCAGGCGTAGAGGGAGTCGTGTCCGATAACGTCACTCTTGCCTTTGTAGGGGTTGACTTAGATCGGGTTGCTTTGGCCTTCGACATTTTATTTATGCTTTTTACTGAATTGTCTGATATGAAAGAAATAGTTTGTTTATTCACTATGGAGTGTTTTGTAGGCTGAATTTGGGCAAAAAGAGAGTGATTTTAATGCAAGTGGTATTTATACTTAGGAATTTGTGCTTTCGCGCTTTAGTGTTATTAGGTGGATTATTTGATTTTATACCATTAATGGGTTGTATTGGGGATAATTGTTCAGATCGTTCACATTCTTTACTGTCTGACTTTTGCATCTCTTTTGCAGCGAATTTGTTAATGGAATGTGATTTATTGACTTTACGATTATTTTGTGCAAATTGTAATTTTGTAACTTTAAGTGGCATTTGCGACGCAAATGGATGTTTAAATTGTGAATTAATCTTAGATTTAGGAAGTGTTAATTGCGGCATGAATGGTGTTTTCACTGGTGAAGGAGTTAATTGTGATGCAAATGCTTCATTACAATTAGGTGAATTAACATTTAGTAATGTAGGTAATCGCGGTGCAAATGGTTGTTTTAATTTATGTGAAGGCAAATTTGAAATAAAATACTGCTAAATTTTTTGTTGCTTTCTGTTTATTTATAATTAGAGATTTCATTGAATCACGAATTTTTGAGATTGTTGCTACAACAAAGTGTTCGTCGTAGGTCGATATCTTTTTAGCTCTCGCAAATGGGTTCCTTGAAATGTAATCGACTAGACCCATTTTTGCACCTGGCATATGTCCGATTGTGAAATTGTACGGAAGAAGTCTGTCTATCCAACGAGATAATCGGCTATTATATGATTTGTTTGATCGATGTTCTTTAAGTATGGATAATAGGGCTCTGTGATCCGTTACTACAGTGAAATTTTTTCCATACAAATAGTATTTAAAATAGTCAATTGACCAAACTATCCCCAATAGTTCCAATTCGTTGACACTGTAGCGTTCCTCCGTTGAATTGAGAAATGGGGACGCGAATGCTATTGGTTTCCAACCATCTGGTGTATTTTGCTCTAATGCTGCTCCCAATCCGGAACGTGAAGCATCACATTTGACGCGAACGTCCAGTTTTGGATTATAATGACTGTTTTCTGTACTATTTGCGATTTTTTCTTGAATCAAGTTAAAGTGTTTTGTGTGTTCATCTGTCCAAACGAATTTTACAGATTCCTTTAACAGTGGTCTAAGAGGGTGACATAATTGTGCGAGATGTGGTATGAACTTGCCGATGTAATGTACTGACCCTAGAAATGATATAAGGCGTTTTAGTGTCGTTGGTGGTGGTATTGTTAAGATTGCTGCAGTTTTACTTTCTAAAGGTGATATTCCAGTCTGTGTGAATTTGTAACCTAGCCATTCTATTTCTGTTTTCGCGAAGGGACATTTCTGAAGATTAATTCTTAAGTTACCGTCATCTAGTTTTTTAAGACATTTGAAAATAATATGCTAAATGGTCTGCTTCACTGCCGGTACTAACGATTATGATATCGTCCAAAAAACAATATGTGCTTTGCAAGCCTATGAGTGTGTAATCCATAGCTTTTTGGAATTCTGCCGGCATATCTGTAAGACCATAAAAACCAGTTTTGAATCTATACGTACCGGTAGATTCGCCACATATGATTTTAAAATTACAGTGTTTTGCTGTGTCTTGATGCAATTTTAGTTGGATATATGCATACTTTAAATCTAATGTGGTGAAACATGCTTGTTGACCGTTTTGTGTATCTGTAAGGTGTTGTGATATGGTGTCAGTTAACATTTCGATGTTAGGCATTTGATATTTATTTTTGTGTATTGCTTTATTTAATACTTCGGAATCTAATGCTAGTTTTATCGATTGGTCTTTTTTCACTGTGATTACGATCGGAGAGATAAAATGTTCGTCAGAGCAACCAGATACTTTTTCGATATGACCTTCAGTTTGTAATCTTTCTAATTCCTCTGACACTCTAGGTTGGAGATTAATCGGAACACGTCGACCTTTTTGATGCCTGGCTGTAAACTTTTGATGAAACTTTGATTTCGCTACATGTGTTTTGCATAAGCCAATTCTTGATACTAGATATGGAAATTGCGTCGGGATTGTCTCTTTAATTTTACATACAGAATTATTGATGTTATAATCACATTTACCAGTTTCTGGTTGTTGTTGAACAACTGCAAGACCCAAGGTAGCGAACAGATCCCTTCCAATTATGTTTTTGTGCCCATCGTCTACCACAGTCAACATTGCTGATGTGTCTTTCCAGTGATTGTAGATTACTGTGGTTTCCAAATGCCCAAGGACTTTGATAGGTTCGTTTGAAAAAGTCTTCAAGTTCCTTTTTTCTGTTGCATTTGTCCATTTGGCTGATTTTGTCGATCGGGTGATTTTGTTCGCTAAACTTCTTGTTATGATACTGACTGCACCTCCAGAATCAATCATTGTAGAGGTTTTTATTTCCCCAAGTTGTATTTCAACGTTTAGTGGTTCCAATTGGTACACCGAATCAGAGGAGATCGCTGCCACATAGTCATCTGAATCACTGTCATAGTTTGAATCATACACCTGTTCGTACAATTGTTGATAGTTTGTTATATAATTGACTGATTCTTCATCATCACTCTTTTCCCGCGATTCGTCAATTTGGTTGACATTCGTTTTTTGAGTTTTCTGTATTGGATTCTGCGAATTTTTCGGTTTGCGGCATTTTCTGGCGAAATGACCCACAATACCACAATTATTGCATTTCTTGCCATTCGCGGGGCAAATCTGCTTATGGTTATGACTCCAGCGGAGACCACAATTCGTACAAACACCTGTATATTGGTAATTTTGAGGAACAATTGGGTAGCGTGTAAAGTCTCGTTTAGCCGGAGGTGCATTCGCGTTGCGATTGCGCACTTGGTTACTATTAATGAAATTCACAGATGAAGTACCTGACATCAAGTTTTGGTTTATTTTCTGTTGATTCTGCGCTCCCATCTCCATTTGTATAGCGATCTCCAATGCTTTTGGTGGTTCTACTGTTTCTTTCAACAATTCCTTCTGTGTCTCGTGATCAAGCATATTCAATATGAATGCATCACGGATCAATGTAGTCTCTTCACTACCCAGATTGCAATTCTCCGCCAATTCTATGAGACGACTATAGAAATTTTCCACTGACTCTCCCTTTTGCTGCTTACAAGAGTAGAAAACGAAGCGATCGTAAGTTATATTACGAACCTTTGTGAATGAGTCCTCCATTGCCTGCCACAAATCTTTGAAGGGTTAATTCTCTATCTGAAAATGGGGGTATTTACTCTTGAAAATTCGTCCTCCCTCTGTTCCAATGCTCAAATAGAGCAACGATATTGTTTTCTGCTCACAAATTCCCCACGATTTGTCTCCACACAGAATCCCAATTTCTTCAACTTTTTTACAACGGTTTTGCCTATTTAATTTCAATTGCAGATTTCGAACTTTTCGATCTCTTTCCGTCGCTTGTGTGTGGTTTTTTACCGGTTCTTCATAGACGGGTTCAGGTGGGTAAAACACTGTTGCTGGAGGATCGTCTAACAGGGTGTCTAACTGTATCCCTTCCTTAGCAAGTAGAGCCAGTTTCCATTGCTGTGTCCATTTGTCCCACGTCAGGGGGATGTTGCCGTCAGTTTCTCCCAAAATGCTTCTATGTGGAGTGGTGTCTTCATGGAGTCCGTTGCTGACTGCGCCATGTTATACTCATACACAGTGAATATATCCAATTGAGTTGCGAATGGCACTTTATTTACTGAGACGGGAGATCGCGTCGCAAATGGCAATCTATTTGATTGAGTTTATTATCAAATTTCTAGACTAGTCAATCGCGGTGCGAATGGCTACTTTCATAGTACTGAGGTTAAATGAGCAGCGTTTTGCAAGAATTGAATTAGACTGAATTCTAGCGTTGCAAATTGGAGATTGAAAATATGAAAGTTACAATTTTAAGAAAGAAAGTTTGTTCAAGCTTTAATCACGATTAACGGAAGCAACTCTAAGATTTGTTTATATCATGAACAAGTTAATTTCCTGCACAGACAGGATGAACAGACAATACTGCTAAAAATGGGAGGAAGTTGACAATAACTGAACTGAAATGGCATTTGCCCTTCTAATGGAACTTACAACCAATAAATGAACTAAATACGGATATGGATATATGAAGAGTATCCATTGCCGTATGACAGGAGTTAAGTAATAGTGTACGCGGTAAAATGAACGCGAAAGAATCTAAAGAAGTTAATTAAGAAAATTGATTGTGAAATCTGAAGCTTATGGTTAGTTAAAGGTAAAGAAGAAACAAAGAAGTACAGAAAAAGTTAAAGCTATTATTAAAACTAATTAATTATTCAAATTCATAAGAAAACAATTCAGAGTAACTCCTATGCATTCTTTAAGAGCACACAAAAAAGTACTAACTAAGGTATTGAAAGTGGTAAACATAGTATATAAACGGAACCACAAAAAGAAGCTATTAATCCATTTGGAATACATTTTATTAAAAATTATTTTTTTTTTGTCAAATTTTTGGTTGTGATTGTAGTTTTCTAATGATATTTATCACGTGAACATTCGAAAGACAAAAATTGATGATTGATCACATTAGAGATGAAAGTTTTATCTATTAAAAACCATCAAAATGTTTTCAATGATCCAAGAGTAGAGTTTCCGCTTTGTTGTACATTTTTGCCATCAGAATATATTCCACATAGCGATGAGCCCTAATACAAATTGCGAATTCTGTTGTTTGCCCACAACCAATTTAGTAATCATTTCGGAAACTTCGCCGATGAGATATTGTGTAACCTGTAATTTTTTTTGTTATTTGTTAGTAGATTTTTATTTACCTTATGAAAATTTATTTGCTCATGATCTTCAGTTTTGTTATGGTCTTCTAGATTCTTAAAATATACATTACAAAAACCAAAGAAATTTATGATTCCAACTGGCGATGAAGGTAGACATTTTGCATGATAATTATGATGCTTTTTAGCCTCATATTTTGTATTGTAATGCTTAGCGCGTACAGTTTTTGTCAATATCTGCTATATTCAAAAAATCCTGTAATCACCTGTAATCATTATCAAATTCATAGTCACTATCGCTATCATAATCACAGCCTTTATTACCCTCAGTGGTATTATCTTTCATCTCAGGATGACTTTTATCGATTTGCCTTGTTGTCAGCTTTCTTCAAATACTGTTTATACGTTTGACTGGTTTTGAATGTATCTTTAATATACTTCGTTGATTTCAATCTTGTAAAATCATTCCAAATCTCATTATGTACTTCTAAATAATCCATTGCTAACCATGTATAAGTATCCGATGCCAGAAAATTGATTAGTTTCGTGAATTCGATTCTGAAACTTACATTGAACAAGTTTAGTCTAAAGAGAACAAAAACTCTCCTCATTTATTTTTTGACACAAAAAAATTTATTTTTTTAAAAAAAAGTCCTTCTTCGGAGACTCCCACTTGTCAACTAAAGTGACTTTCCATCGTAGCTTGAGTTTGATTCGATTTTTGTTTCGCATACCTTATTTCAGATTATGTCCAATTGAAAGGTCAGAAATTATTAGTAGTTAATGTTAGAGAATGTCAAGAATAATGCAGAGGCATCAAACAACAGTTGTACTTAGCCATCAATTAAAAATTTAGAGGGCAGTTTTTATACCACCACCACCAAAACAGTCCGAAGGATAATCAAACCTGTTTGCTGTCAAAAGAGAAACAAAAATAAGAACAACAATTCAGTTTTGAACTCTTTGCTTTTCTTTTCAACACGTGCAGTCACAAAGTGGTGTCACAAACAAACTTTTCAATGGATTATGTCATTCCAGAGAACAATCTAAGTCCATTTGCTATTTGATAGCATAATAAGTAGATATGAATTTTGAAGCAAAATAATCCGTCAAAATTGTCAACAGGAAGCAGCCAGTGAAAAAGTTCATTGGTTCGTCTATCGAAATTTGATTTTGGTTGAACTTGGTTTTCAAACATATTTTGATCAGCTCAATTTCCTAAATTTTATTTAAATACCAACATTAAATCATCTATGTTTTTTTTGACACGTGAACATTTATTTTTGAACAAAAGTTTTGGAGTTGGAAAACTGCCATTCGTCTGTCAAAGTGGCTTCCTGCGTTGTACATGATTCATTCTAACTTTATTTTACCGACTCTGCGTCCGAAACTGTCAAGTTTAGTTAAGAAATGTTTTATGATCTGTATCGTCAGTTCTCTAATAGCACAGGTTGAGGTCCTCGTTCAATTTGATTTAAGGTAATAACCATCCAGACAGTTTTAATTCGTAAAAAAGCACAGGCGAACTAAAACTAGTTATGAGTCAGACTTATACATCCTCAAAGTGCCGGTGGCTTCATGTGCTCGTTCAAAAACCCTTATGAAAAGCCCCACCCATACCAGGATGCGATATGATCCAGACTTTGGATCATTCAAGTTGTGAAAAATCTGAGGCAGAGAATAAAAGATCATGCCTCGTTCGTGCTCATAATGATGGCTTTAAGAAAAATTATTCGATGGTAAAAATTCTATATACACAAAAACTTTGAAAAAACCGTCCTTTGTAGTCGCTTGATGGGCTGAAATGAACACTTCAAGCGTTAGTTTCTTATTTGTGTCCCCTTTTCAAAAGAAACGGATCCAAATTATTAATTTGATCAACTTGATTTGTTGGAGAGCTAAATAGCTAAAAAGTTTACACAATCTAATGCAACAAATTTGTCGAGAAAGCACAATAGTGTCGACTATGAGTTTAACTCAATCTCAATGTTGCCTTTATACAGAAAAAAAAGTTGACATTTCTTCGCGTTTGACATTTCTTCGTGTTTATTGTTTCCCTAGTCGAAACCTCGAATTATTAAAAGACCGTCCTCGACAGATTTAAGGTATGAAAAGACTGTTTTCGCCAGACTTTGGGTATTAAAAGATTTTGCCTAGACCTAATGTGATGTCCTGGACTTTGGCTGGAACTAAAGCAACCGCCCTAGTATTTGGCTGGAACTAAAACATAGTCCTGGAATTTGGCTGGACAGTACAGGTCGTCTGTATTTGGCTGGACAATAAAGGCGTTCGGGAATCTGGCTGGACAATAAAACATGTCTCGGAATTACGCTCGCGAGCGTTATAATGATTGTTTTCATTTTTCTTTAAAGTTAAGGACATGTAGCGCAATAGGTTAAGCATTGGGTAAGATTGGAGAAGGTCACGAGATCGAATCCAGGTGTTGTCGGATTTTTTTAATTTGCCTCATTTTTGCATATGAAAAGAACTTGTCTGGAGTTATGGAAAGAATTAACCTCGAATTTAACTAGGGTCCTCGACCGTGTAATTTAATTCAAAATTTACCCCCTACCTGGAGTTAATAGGTCTTTCCATAAATTCCAGGTCTCGACTAGGGTTGATGCTACGCATTAATGAGAAAACGAATGGCCTGGAACATAAACTTCATACTCAAATGCGTCGCTTTCACTGTGTCATGGCAGAAATGGCATTACATTCTCTGTCAAACACCCGGGCTTACCATCCAGAGCATTCCAGTACTGAACCATTGTAAATCCTTAGACTTTATATAGACATTCTTACCCTTGTCCAGATTCTGTTTATGTCAAAATATAGACTGAAAGATCTATTTTTCAGAGTAAATTGAAATTTGTGTTTTTTTACCTGATTTTGATCTGTCCATTACTATTTTCATACAATTATCAGCTTAATCAACATTATTGTTTACTTATTGTCTGCCTAAAACCATTCTGTTCTGAACCTGTTTCAGCTGTGATTGTCAGCCTAAAATACACTGTTTTTATTCTGCTTCAGCGCTTATTGTCGGTCACACCACAGGCATATTCACACCATTCTGCATCACACCACACGCATATTCAAACCATTCTGCATCACACCACAGGCATATTCACACCATTCTGCATCACACCACAGGCATATTCACACCATTCTACATCACACCACATGCATATCCACACCATTCTGCATCACACCACAGGCATATCCACACCATTCTGCATCACACCACAGGCATATCCACACCATTCTGCATCACACCACAGGCATATCCACACCATTCTGCATCACACCACAGGCATATTCACACCATTGTGCATCATACCACATGCATATCCCACCACACACATGCACACACACATGCACACACATGCACACACATGCACACACATTCACACACACATGCACACGCACACACATTCACACACACACATTCAAACACACATACACGTGCACACACTGCACACACAAAGCGGCAGGCACACACACGCGCGCACGCACTGCGAAAGTTTAAAAACAATGTATTTTAGGCTGACAATATTTGCTAATTGAAAACACGATGTAAAAGAAGTAAATATACATAGAAAAGATTAAACACAAGGGCAAATACAAGATTCGCAAATTACAATGGGCGAACAAAGAACTTTGAAAATTTGAAAAAAAGCATCAATTGCAAATTAAAACAATAATAGAAGTTAATTACAGCAGTGGCGAATAGAAGTAAACTTAAAGCCAAATTTCAAATGCAACATATGCAATAATGATGATAACAAATCAAATGAGCTGTTAAAAATTTGAAAACAAAGTCCTTCAAGATAAAAATTCAAGCATACCCGGCACATTGCCGGAAAATAGCCGCCGTTGCATCCCATAACAATATCAATAAAAAAGATTTTTGTACAAATATACTTTTAACTTAAAACTTTTAATGTGATGTCCTGGACTTTGGCTGGAACTAAAACAACCGCCCTAGTATTTGGCTGGAACTAAAACATAGTCCTGGAATTTGGCTGGACAGTACAGGTTGTCTGGAATTTGGCTGGACAATAAAGGCGTTCTGGAATCTGGCTGGACAATAAAAATGTCTCGGAATTACGCTCGCGAGCGTTATAATGATTGATTTCAATTTTCTTTAAAGTTAAGGACATGTAGCGCAATAGGTTAAGCATTGGGTAAGATTGGAGAAGGTCACGAGATCGAATCCAGGTGTTGTCGGATTTTTTTAATTTGCCTCATTTTTGCATATGAAAAGAACTTGTCTGGACTTATGGAAAGAGTTAACCTCGAATTTAACTAGGGTCCTCGACCGTGTAATTTAATTCAATATTTACCCCCTACCTGGAGTTAATAGGTCTTTTCATAAATTCCAGGTCTCGACTAGGGTTGAAGCTACGCATTAATGAGAAAACGAATGGCCTGGAACATAAACTTCATACTCAAATGCGTCGCTTTCACTGTGTCATGGCAGAAATGCCATTACATTCTCTGTCAAACACCCGGGCTTACCATCCAGAGCATTCCAGTACTGAACCATTGTAAATCCATAGACTTTATATAGACATTCTTACCCTTGTCCAGATTCTGTTAATGTCAAAATATAGACTGAAGGATCTATTTTTCAGAGTAAATTGAAATTTGTGTTTTTTTACCTGATTTTGATCTGTCCATTACTATTTTCATACAATTATCAGCTTAATTAACATTATTCTTTACTTCTTGTCAGCCTAAAACCATTCAGTTCTGAACCTCTTTCAGCTGTGATTGTCAGCCTAAAATACACTGTTTTCATTCTGCTTCAGCGCTTATTGTCGGTCACACCACAGGCATATTCACACCATTCTGCATCACACCACAGGCATATTCACACCATTCTGCATCACACCACACGCATATTCAAACCATTCTGCATCACACCACAGGCATATTCACACCATTCTGCATCACACCACAGGCATATTCACACCATTCTACCTCAGACCACATGCATATCCACACCATTCTGCATCACACCACAGGGATATCCACACCATTCTGCATCACACCACAGGCATATCCACACCATTCTGCATCACACCACAGGCATATCCACACCATTCTGCATCACACCACAGGCATATTCACACCATTTTGCATCATACCACATGCATATCCCACCACACACACTTGCACACAAACATGCACACACATGCACACACATGCACACACATTCACACACACATGCACACGCACACACATTCACACACACACACATTCAAACACACATACACATGCACACACTGCACACACAAAGCGGCAGGCACACACACGCGCGCGCGCACTGCGAAAGTTTAAAAACAATGTATTTTAGGCTGACAACATTTGCTAATTGAAAACACGATGTAAAAGAAGTAAATTTACATCGAAAAGATTAAACACAAGGGCAAATACAAGATTTGCAAATTATAATGGGCGAACAAAGAACTTTGAAAATTTGCAAAAAGGCATCAATTGCAAATTAAAACAATAATAGAAGTTAATTACAGCAGTGGCGAATAGAAATAAACTTAAAGCAAAAATTCAAATGCAACATATGCAATAATGATGACAACAAATCAAATGAGCTGTTAAAAATTTGAAAACAAAATCCTTCAAGATAAAAATTCAAGCATACACGGCACATTGCCGGAAAATAGCCGCCGTTGCATCCCATAACAATATCAATAAAAAAGATTTTTGTACAAAAATACTTTTAACTTGCGATCATTTTAATGTCATTACGTGGAGGAGCATTAGGATGCTAAAACTTACAAGATTACACCCAAAATAATTAACAAGCCGTGAAATAAGTTAAAACGAAAAAAAAACTAGTTCAATGAAAAAAAGAAAAACAACAAAATAGGATTGACCCCCTACCTTAATTCATCCCCACAACCCCCACTACAATTAATTCATCCCCACCACTTCACCCCCGTTGAACACACCTTTTTAAGTGACCCGAGATATCGTAAGTAAACCTGTAAAAAGACAAGGTACATCGTGAATACACCTGTAAAGTGACCCGGGATATCGTGAATACACCTGTAAAGTGACCCGGGATATCGTGAATACACCTTTAAAGTGACCCGGGATATCATGTATACATCTGTAAAGTGGCGCGGGACATCGTGAATACACCTCGCCGATTGAGTGTGCAAAAGTGACCCGGGACATCGTAAGTACACCTGTATAGTGACCCAGGATATCGTGATTACACCTGTAAAAATAACCCGGGATATCGTGAATACACCTGTAAAATGACCCGGGATATCATGTATACATCTGTAAAGTGGCGCGGGACATCGAGAATACACCTTGCCGATTGAGTGTGCAAAAGTCACCCGGGACATCGTAAGTACAACTGTAAAGTGACCCAGGATATCGTGATTACACCTGTAAAGTGACCCGGGATATCGTGAATACACCTATAAAGTGACCCAAGACTTCGTGAATACACCTGTAAAGTGATCCGGGACATCGTAAGTACACCTGTAGAGTGACCCGGAAGGTCAATAATATACCTGCTCTGGTTGCGAACGCACCCCGAATGCTCCCCGAACGCTCACCGAACGCACCCTGAACGCGCCCCAGACGGATCCCGAAATATCCAGTATTAGTGAAAGTAGCAGTATGCACACGGTATGTATTTTGCTTGCTTTTCTGACATGCTCACCATATTTCAACATTTTCGAAAATTTCAATGCACTGTTTTTATTCTGAAAATACTCTGAACAGTCTGAATAGTTGTTCTGTTTTTTTCTGGGCATAATTACGAACTTTTTTGATGTAAATAAGCTGTTTCAGTACTGGTTTTGCAAGATAAAATGGAGATACTCAGGTTCAGTACTGAAATACTCTGGCTGGTCAGCCCGGGCATCGACCTGGGTTTTAATTGAGTGGGCAAATTTTCTTGATGCTGCTGATTTTTTGATGCTTTTTCATGTTTTCTTTACATAGTTTTTCAAAGCCAACATTTTGAAGTTTCAAACTTGTCCGAAAGCTGTTTCATGGGAGTGCTTGGCAGCTGAGGACCAAATTTATTCATTTATATAATTTTGCCATATGTCATCATGCAAACCGTTTTAAGCAAAAACGCACTACAACCCTCCTTAATAGCCCTCCGGACACAAAATCAATTGCAACTTTGGAAAAAAAATTATTAATTATTTCCCGGGCCAATGTATCAACGCTGAGAAACGCGAAAGTAAACTATTTGATGCGCTGAAAAATTTTAATTACATTTTTAGAGCTGATGTTAGATAATTTAGGGCTTAAATTGGCACAGATATTACATGAAAATTCTGTGTTGTATTTAGCGTTGAACCGAAATGTATATACATACATATATATATATATATATATATATATATATATATATATATATATATATATATATGTATGTATATATATACATATATAATGTAGCAGTAGAAATACTGGATGTACACCTCCATCCAATCAAAGACTGAGAAGAAACTATTCTCTTTTATATAGAGAGAATTCTATTAAATATATTCAGTCTATTAGTTAGATACACCATGTGTATACTCTTGACTCCGGTGCTGTACTTTATAACCACCGCTATAATTGAAGTATATCTTCAGTGTTTTACTGAGTCGGTTAGTCTGAGAGATATAAGTAAGCTTACTTTGCGCGCAGAAATAAGTAGCCCTAGCTCTTTACACTTTAAGGCTGTAAAAGGAGCCAATATCGGTTCTGCCTTAACTGGTGCGACCAGTGAGATAACAAACTCTAACCGTAAACAGAACTCACACAAAACACCCCCCCGTTGCCTTCTGAGAACTAGAAACTTAGAACAAGATTACACTTTTTCACTCTTTGTTTATTTAAAACTTAAGAAAAAGGGGAACACCACCCCAATAAAAACAAAACTATTAATATATAAACACAAAAATACATAAAATGGATTACCACGTTGATCAACCTCCTTCTAACGTTCCAACACACTCGGACTAATTACAACTAGCTGTTCTTACACAACAAAACAGACGCCTAACACGCGAAATATTACCCTTTGAGGTTAAACACAATCAAGATGAATTAAACACACTTTTAAATACAGCAAAACAACTCAAATACCACTAATTTGCAGCAGAGCAACAGCCTCTCCTCTCATTACCAGAAAAAGCATCACAAGTTTCACGAACTGCTTTTCTTCCATATTTTGTTGAAATTTATGGAGCTCAACCCACAAAGGGCTCCGTTCATTTCGTTTGTGATCCTTCAACAAACACATATACCTCTCTAATATTTGAAATCTTATTTAATCCACTATCCGATACACTATTTGAATTCCTTCGGATAGAGAAGGTGTATTTCGGAAATGAGAAGGATAGAGAAGGTGTATTTCGGAAATTTTCTTTTGAATTTCTTAAGCGTCTCTTATCCACCGTTAATAATACTGCCTCACAATCACAAAAAGAGAGCTCGACAGTAAATAGAAGGCTTCACTCACCTTCTTAAAACATATATCAGTTCTGTAAAAGACGCACACTTAAACGCTGAAGACATTTTCGACTCTCTTACACCTTTATTTTGGTATATACGCAGATTTTGGAAAAGTCTGGTAGGACACATCTTTCCAGTCACAAAACTGATAGCAGACACATTTCCACAAATACTACCTAAACTACCTGAGACAATTCATTATATTTACGACCCAGATTGGTTTCCACAGAACTTCATAAGCATTCAGGAAATACCATCCGAAACCATTCAAAATTTATCCATTAACCACAATAATATAGAAATTAAAAACTTTAATGCGGAAACACAACCATTAACTTGTACAAGCGTTCCAGAAAACACAATAACTTCTCTGGAAGCCTCACCAATGGAAAATATGGACACAATAATCCATTCTCAACAACCAGACACCCGTATTAATGAAACTACTGAGACAGATTTTAACTCAACATTATTAGATGATGGAACACTTTTTTCATCTCATATGGTGAACATATTAATCGACCTTGAAGGTAATGATCAAAATAATAACCAAACTAATAATAATAATAATAATAATAATAATAATATTAATAATAATAATAATAATAATAATAATAATAATAATAATAATAATAATAATAATAAAAATAATAATAATAAAAATAATAATAATAATAATAATAATAATAATAATAGTAATAATAATAATATTAATAATAATAATAATAATAATAATAATAATAATAATAAATAATAATAATAATAATAATAATAATAAAATTACTAATGAAACCACTAATAAAACACATATTTATCAGAACCATCAACACAGATAACCTTTGAACTCGACTCAGTTAACACAAAATTCAGATCCACTGAAACACAACTTTACCTACATTACCATATAAACACACCGCTACCACGTCTACACAGACAGCATTCAGTGCACTTTAACACTGAATCAATTATTTTAAATAACTCAACACAACCAACACTGACTACTAATCAAAATATTTAGATAACTCCACAACAATTAGTAAACATTGTAAGACAACTAAACTTACAAAATACACAACAAACAACAAATGCACCAACCTCCTATTACTTACAAGCAGCATCCAAAAGTACGCCATCACCAGTAGTTCGCAGAAATACACAAATGATGTACCCTTAATTAGGTGGCTCGGTACCTATGCAACAGTCCTTAAGACCGTTTGATGGTACTGACCCTACTTACAAAACAAAAGATTTTTTAAATGCTATCACAGCAAACATGGTAATCACAGCATGACCAGAGCAGAATGCTTCACCATATCATAAAGCTTGGATCCTAAAACGGATTCCATGATACAAACGGTTTCAATCGGACCACGTGCTTCTCGTGAACAAATTAAAACATTATAACTTAGAATTGAACAGATGACGAGAAAATCATATGTTAACAACGCTCCAGATACGCGTAATTAACAAAATGAACGACGCACTTGTCTAAGCACTCGATCCACAACTAGCCAGAATAGCTCTAAAAAAGATTGTGAACCACAAATCAACAGCACTCGAACCACAACTTCCCTTTGCACAATTAGTAGAAAAAATACATCAAGAAGACATCACAAGAACACATATTGATAGACATAAACTTAACACAAACTTTATTTTTCCTCAACAATTAATAATCTTTCTCTAGATATTGATCATCTCACAGTAGATGATATACACATGATAGGACAGGATATGGCTCAAGGGATCAACGTAGAACGACACAAGTACTTAAAAGATCCTAATTTTAAAGGAAAACCACTTTTCCTAAAATTTTGCGGGAAATGTTTACGCTCAGGACATAGCATTTCCACGTGCCCTGACAAAAAATACACGAAACGACTCGACAAACCTAGTTTTCAGAAACAAATTTTTAACCAGGCAATAAAAGGTATCCAAAACCTTCCAAATAAACAAGTCACATCAAACAATATGACAGGTAAACCACTACCGTTCTCATACCGTTCTAGATGCAACAGTAGAGAACTCCGTAATAATTCAAAGCATAGAAGCCCAAACAAATTCTCACAGTTTAACTCAAAAACCTTACTATGGTAATAGTAATTTTAAACCACCGAGTAGAAATGGTTCACCATATCCAACAGCATCAAACTCTCCAAACAGCTCTAATCTTAATTCTCGACCACAAACACCCCACTATAATAGAGATGGAAATCGTTCACAACGACCCTTCTCACGTAACCGACTTCGTAACGTCAGAAATTATATTAACTCGCCTCTAGACCAAGAACAAACAGACAACGCAATGTCTAACACTGAGAATACAGACACACAGAATGTCTCCGAGGAAACAATCCTCGAACAACAAATTAACGATTTACCTTTAGAATTAAATCAGGATACCCAAGATGAATATTTTAACTGCCAAGAGTAATGTAATACACTCACGGAAGAATACATTCTTTCCACATCAATTAAAAGTAATATTTGGGAACTACCACTCACAAAATATACAACACAAACACCTGACCTCACAAGAACAATTTCCCCACCAAATCTTGAAATAGATTTTTCTGCTG
>NC_134470.1:82707291-82828042 GCF_964194025.1 Convolutriloba macropyga | reverse complement strand
GTTACAAATTGACCAAAAAACTATTTGGAAAATGAAGAAGCTCAAAATCCTTAGAAAAGACATGGGACCAGTCCATAATGCGACTGATTAACAGTTCGACAAAAAAGATTAAAGTGCAAAAAAGTTCAATAAAAATTTCTTTTTTAAAAACGATTAAATTCACAGTTTTGAATGTTGTTATATATCAACTGAAATCAATAAAATGTTCATTCATATATACATTAGAAGCAAATGTCTTTATTGAATGTTCAATTGCGCAAAATTTCAAAGCCAATGGGATCAACAATTATTGATATAATTTAAAAAGAAACCGAAAGTCCAAATTTGGTATGAAGATTGAATTATAGCTCATTGCAAACAAGTTGCAACCTGTGGTTACAGAGATTGAGCTAAAATTCTACCAAAAACTATTTGAAAAACTTTGAAGCTCACAAACCCAATTATATTTTCGAAAACAATTTTTTTCAAAAGGCATAACAGACTTATTTCAACTAAAAGCAATGAATTAGGTTGCAACACCTCGCGAAGCCAATTGGGTGTGTTAATAATACGACAAAATCACGACGCCACAAAATAACAACAAATACATAAAGAAGCTAAAACTTGAAACTATTTTACAACATCACATTGGTAAAGGCAATATAATTTTAAGATGTTCCCTTTAAAAACTGTAAATTATCATGTTATTCTCATCATAACATTAACGAGTCTTCCTTAAAAAAGACTACGTAGAAAAGAAAACAGAAAGATACCCAAAATGGGACACTACTGAAGTTTCGAGAACTTTTACGGGACCAAATGATCGAAGCAATCATTCACAATGTATAACCAAGCACGAAAAGTTTTCAATCAACAAAATTAATTGAGGCTTTCAGTTAGTGAGACTGGGTTACAGATGAAAAAAATTAAAGCGAAAAGTGACAGTTGAAAAAAGCTTTTTTTAAACTTAATTTGAAAGTCTTTTAAAAAACAGCTATAAACTGAAATCTTGAACTAAGTTTAGTTATAAGTCCTGGAGAAATAAATCAAACCTATCGTTATCAAGTATATGGCGTAAAACAGCAAAAAAAAACACAGGCAAATGGAGAAAACCACAAAAACATACTTATTATTCAATAAACAACTAATGGAATATAATAGTGCCCAACTAGAGGGCCGATGAAAGTTGTTAATACTAGTACTACTAAAACGGACAATAATAAACATAAACCGACTAATCTATGAAGAGTGGCTCTCGCACGAAAGGCAGCCACAAAATTTGTTGAACACACCGGGATAAGAACCATTGACCTCCCGATCCCCAATCACATATCCTACTACATTTGCCATCATTCATTTATCATTGATGTTCTTTAAACAAATTCAATTTAAATCAGCAACAAACTTTCGGTCGGAGCGGGAGCAAAAGAGATCAATCAAAAATGAAAAACGAAAGCGTGAAAAAGAAGTCAAAGAATGTTCTAGAAGAAAAGAGCAAAATGTTCCAGTGAATAATTTGGGAAAAACAAACACGTTTACAATATTTGCCATGAAGTTCGTTCACGAGCAATTAAAAATCAAACAACAAGAATTATTTTAGACCAAAACTCGATGTATAAAATTTTATAAAAATAATAAAATCAAACTGGCATCAGAAAAATTCTCAACAATATACATTCAACAATACCTCATCAGAAGAGATGTGGGACCAGTCCGTAATGCGTCTGATTAATAGTTCAATAAAAAAGAGCAGAGAAGTTCAAAATGAAGTTTTTACTTTTGAAAACAATTAATTTCACAGTTATAACGTTAGATATCAACTGAAATCAATAAAAAAATCACTCGTATCTCCAGTGGAAGCAATTGAGACATGTCACTGTGCAATCCTCAATTGGGCAAAATTTCAAAACCAATGGTCAACGATTATTGTTATAATTTAAAAAGAAACCAAAAATAGTTTGTAATGTACAAATATATAAAAATCACTCACATTTTATGAAATCTGGAAGTAACAGTAGTAGCAACGCAGAGAAAGAGATGTTTGAAGCTAAAACTGTTATGAAAATTAAATTATAGCACACTGGATTGTGACCTGTGCTTACAGAAACTGAGCTACAAATTGACCAAAAAAAAATTTGGAAAATGAAGAAGCTCAAAAACCTTAGAAAAGATATGGGACCAGTCCATAATGCGACTGATTAACAGTTCGACAAAAAAGTGCAAAGAGCAAAGAAGTTCAAAATAAGTTTCTTTTCTTAAAAACAATTAATTTCACAGTTATGAATGTTGTTATATATCAACTGAAATCAATAAAATGTTCATTCATATATACATTGGAAGCAAATGTCTATTTTGAATGTTCAATTGCGCAAAATTTCAAAGCCAATGGGATCAACCATTATTGATATAATTTAAAAAGAAACCGGAAGTCCAAATTTGTTATGAAGATTGAATTATAGCTCATTGGAAACAAGTTGCAACCTGTGGTTACAGAGGCTGAGCTAAAGTTCTACCAAAAAACTATTTGAAAAACTTTGAAGCTCAAAAGACCAAATATGTTTTTGGAAACAAATTTTTTCAAAAGGCATAACAGAACTAAAAGCAACGAATTAGGTTGCAACACGTCAAGAAATCAATTGGGTCTGCTAATAATACGACAAAATCAAGACCCCAAACAATAACAACAAAACACATAGAGAAGCTAAAACTTGAAACTATTTTACGACATCACATTGGTAAAGGCAATATAATTATAAGATGTTCCCTGTAAAAACTGTAAATGATCATGTTCTTCTCATCTTAACATCAACGAGTCTTTCTAATAAAAGGACTACGTAGAAAAGAAAACAGAAAAAAAACCAAAAAACCGGACACTACTGAAATTTCGACAACTTTTTGCGGGACTAAATGATCGAAGCGGTCACAATGTATAATCAAGCACGAAAAATTTTCAATCAACAAAATTAATTGAGACTTTTAGTTAGTGAGATTGCGTTACAGGTGACAAAATGTAAAGCGAAAAGTGACATTTGAAAAAAAAACTTTTTTAAATTTAATTTGAACGTCTTTAAAAAAACAGCTATAAACTGAAATCTTGAACTAAGTTCAGTTATATGTCCTGGAGAAATACTTCAAACCTATCGTTATCAGGTATATGAACAAAAAGAAGGACAACACATTCAAAAAGAAAAAAACACAAAATAACAATAATCGTTTTTCAATAAACAACTAATGGAATACAATAGTGCCCAACTTGAGGGCCGATGACAGTTCTTAATACTAGTACTACTAAAACGGACAATAATAAACATAAACCAACTCATCTAGGAAGGGTGGCTCTCGAACGATAGGCAGCCACAAAATTTGTTGAACACACCGGGATAAAAAACTTCGACCTCCCGATCCCCAATCACATGAACTACCACCTTTTCATCAATCTTTTGTCATTGATGTGCTACAAACAAATTCAACTTAATTTAGCAACAAGCTTTCCTTCGGAGTGGGAGCAAAGGAAATCAAACAAAAATGAAGAACTAAAGCGTGTAAAAGTCATTAAGAATGTTCTAGAAGAAAAACTCGAAAATGGTCCATTGAATAATTTGCATAAAAAGCAACTTGTTTTCGATTGGTAAGAACTTCCTTCACGAGCAACTAAAAATCAAACAAAAAACCTTATTTACGACCAAAACTCTATGTCTATAATAAAAATATTGTAAAATCAAACTTGCATCAGAAAAATTCTAAACAATATACAATCATCTATACTCGATTAAGAGAGATGTGGGAGCAGTCCATAATGATACTGATTAACAGTTCGACAAAAGAGAGCAAGGAAGTTCAAAAATTAGTTTCTATTTTTGAAAACAATTATTTTCACGGTTATGAATGTCGCTAGATATCAATTGAAAACAATCAAATGTTCATTCGCATCTCCATTGGAAGGAATTTAGACATGAAATTGTGCAATGTTCAATTGCGCAAAATTTCAAAGCCAATGGGATCAACGATTATTGTTATAATTTACAAAGAAACCAAAAATCGTTTGAAACGTACAAATATATAAAGATCACAAACACTTAATAAAATCTCATAGTAGTAGTAGAAAGGCAGAGAAGCCAAAAATTGAAGCTAAAATTGTTATAAAGATTAAAATATAGCTCACTGGAAACGGGTTGTGAACTGTGCTAATGAGCTAAGAATTGACCAAATACTAATTGAAAAATGACAAAGATCAGAAACCCAAATATGTTTTTGATAACCAATTTTTACAAAAAGTCATCACAGACTTAGCATTTCAGCAAAAAGCAATGAATTAGGTTGCAAAATCTCAGTTAACCAATTGAGTCTGTTAATACAGAGAATAAATCACGACCGACACAATAGCAACAATTACATAACGAAGCTTAAACTTGAGACAATTTTACGACATCACACTGTTCAAAACAATAATTATAAGATGTTCCCTGCTTGAACTGTAAATGATCACTTGATAATAATCTTAACATCAACGAGTCTTCTTTATAGAAGACTCCTTAGATACGACAACAAAAATAAAACCAAATACTGAACAGTATAGAAATTTCGAAAAACTCTACGAGACTAAATGATCAAAGCAATCAGTCACAATGTATAACCAAGCACGAAAATGCTTCATTCAACAAAAATATTTGAGGCCTTTAGTTAGCGAGATTGCGTTATATGGTGACGAAAAGGAAAGCAAAAAGAGACAGTTAAAAAATGTTTTATTAAGTTAAATTGAAAGTACTTAAAACAAAACTATAAACAGAAATCTTTAATTTGGTTGAGTTATACGTCCTGGGGAAACAATTCAGACATATCATTATCAGGTATATAGCGTAAAACAACCAAAAGAAAGACAAACACATGCAAAAACAAAAAATCCATACATTTTGAAGAGATAACTGTGTCTCAGCCCAAACAGCAAAAATTATTCAACAAAAATTATGAACACATCCAGATATGCCTTTTTCTAACGCTGTAAAATTTCCAGACTATGTTTTCTTTAAATGATCTGAACAGTATTGTTAAATTCGACAAGGATACAAAATGAACTCATAAAATATGCAATATTGCTCTAAAGTGAAAAAAAAATGAAAACTCGCAGTTTCAAAACAAAGAAACACTTAGTTGAATATAAAAACGTTATTAACATTATTATATAAATAACAGGAAATCATTTTCCGCCTGCTTTTACCGAGACTTTGCCCAAATTTGAGAGAATTGAGTTAAAATAGTGGCAACGTTCAAAAATTCACCGATATTTTTCTTAAAGCAAATGTGTTCAAAGTCATAACAGACATTAGGTAACAACCGGAAAAAGTTGTTTAGACCTCCTAGAAAGCTGACTGGATTTTTGATTGGTGACACTAGGTCTTTGGGCTAAAAATTGTATAACAAACGAAAGCAAAACCCCTTGAAATTCATAAATTCCAGGAGTCTATAAAATTTATACGAAAAAAACTGGTCAGAGTCATTAAAACCATGAGCTTAACTCTGAAACCATAATATAATTTCGTTAGGCCTCGTTTATTGTAATTATTATCTGTCATTAATCGAGTCCTGAGTTGAAATTCTTGTCAGTATCTGAACTAAAAAATTTGCAGAGCAGAATTTTTTTGGAAAAAAAAGGCTGCGCACCATTAAAATCTGAGGTCAAGATCAACCCAGAGGTTAATGTGCGTCAAAAAGACGCTCAAATGGTTGCGAAATAGATCATTTTTTTAATTTAGCCAAAGCTGACAAAATTTTAATTCTTGAACACACCTAAAGCCAACTGGAGTACAACTTGCTTTTTTTTAGCTTCCGAAGAATATGGCCGTTGTTTTAGGGTGTCTACTTCAAGGACATTTAAAGCGCGTAGGCGAAAAAAGAAAAATCGGTCTCAATTTTGACAAAAGCAGTCTGAATTTTGAAACGATTAGCATTCTGGAGGGGTTTTCTATTGATACAAATCACGATTCTCGACGATGATTATATCGATCGGTCAAAATTGTCTGAGCAAAAAAAAGCAGTAGAGTTTATAATTCCCCCAGTTGAGTGAAATCTTTAACAAGGTTGAGTTATAAGACCTGGGGAAACAAGTTAGACCTATCGTTTTCATGTATTTGGCTTAAAACAAACAAAAGAATGACAAACACAGCCAAAAACAAAGAATCCATACACTTTCGCGAGATAAATGTGTCTAGCCCAAATAGCATAAATTATTCAACAAAAATAGTAAACATATCCAGATATGCCTTTTCATAACGCTCTGCAAATTCCAGACTATGTTTTCCTTAATTGGTTTGGACAATTTTGCTATAGTTCGACAAGGAAACAAAAAAAAACAAAATGAACTCATAAAATACGCGATATTGATCAAAAGTTAAAACAAATGAAAACGCGTGTTTTCAAAACAAAGAAACCCTTAGTTGAATCTAAAAAAAGACACTGACATTATTTTATAAATCACAGAAACTCAGTTTTTGCCTGTTTTTACCGAGACTTTACCCAAATTTGAGAGAATTAAGATAAAATAGTGGAAAAGTTCAAAAATTCACCAATATTTTTCTTATAGCAAATGTGTTCAAAGTCATAACAGACATTAGGTAACAACCGGAAAAGGTGTTTAGGTTTATTTATACCTCCCAAAAAACTGACCGGATATCTGATTGGGGACACTAAGACATTGGACTACAAATTGTATATCAAACAAAAGCGAAACTCCATAAAATTCATAAACTCCAGGAGTCTATAAGGTTTTTTCGAAAACAATTGGTCAGAGTCATGAACACCATGAGCTTATCTCTGAAACCATAGAATCATCTCGTTAGGGCTCGTTTACTGTAATTTTTATCTGTCATTTATTGAGTCCAGATTTGAAATTGTTGTCACATATTTTACCTAAAAAATATAGGTAGACCAGATATTAGTGTGCGTCAAAAAAACGCTCAAATGGTAGCGAAATAGGTGAATTTTATTAATTTTGGCAACACTAAAACAATTTTAATTTCCGAAGACACCTAAAGCCAGTTGGAGTACAACTTGCTTTTTTTTCGAGCTTGCGAAGACTATGGCCGTTGTTTTAGGGTGCCTACTTCAAGGACATTTAAAGCAAGTGGGCTAAAAAAGCAATATTAGTCTCATTTTTGACAAAAACAGTCTGAATTTTGAAACATTTAGCATAAATATTAGCAAACAAAACTCGAATCTAACAATTCAGCAACCCTACTCTATCTTTAGAGATGAAATCAATCGATCTACAGTTAGAAATTTTAACATTGACGACAATTGGGTCAAAATTATCGAAAATGTGAATGAAAACAGCTGAATTACGTCTAATATTCACAAAATTTAAAGTCTCGATAACTCCCTATAAAAACGATAATTAAAAAACCTTTTTAATTCCACATTCTACGCTGGAGCGGCTTTCTAATGATACTAATCACAACTCTCTACGATGATTATATCGATCGGTCAA
This sequence comes from Convolutriloba macropyga, assembly GCF_964194025.1. Taxonomy (NCBI): domain Eukaryota; kingdom Metazoa; phylum Xenacoelomorpha; order Acoela; family Convolutidae; genus Convolutriloba; species Convolutriloba macropyga. The sequence continues at coordinate 82,820,583 of NC_134470.1, read as the reverse complement.
TATTGTCTGAACAAAAAAAGCAGTTGAGTTTATAACTCCTCCAGTTGAGTGAAATCTTTAACTAGGTTGAGTTATATGACCTGGGGAAACAGATCAAACATATCATTATCAGGTATATAGCGTAAAACAACCAAAAGAAAGACAAACACAGGCAAAAACAAAAAATCCACACATTTTGAAGAGATAACTGTGTCTCAGCCCAAAAAGCATAAATTATTCAACAAAAATAGTGAAGATACCCAGATATGCCTTTTTCTAACGCTGTACAATTTCCAGACTATGTTTTCCTTAAATGATCTGAAGAGTATTGTTAAATTCGACGAGGATACAAAATAAACTCATAGAATATGCAATATTGCTCAAAAGTGAAAAAAAATGAAAACTCGTAGTTTCAAAACAAAGAAACCCTTAGTTGAATATAAAAACGTTACTGACATTGCTTTATAATTCACAGGAACTCAGTTTCCGCCTCTTTTTAACGAGATTTCGCTCGACTTTGAGAGAAGTGTTTAGGTCTATTTATACCTCCCAAAAAGCTGACAGGATATTTGATTGCGGACACTAAGTCATTGGGCTACAAATTGTATAACAAACAAAAACAAAACTTAATAAAGTTCATAAACTCCAGGAGTCTATAAGGTTTTTCCGAAAACAATTGGCCAGAGTCATGAAAACCATGAGCTTATCTCTGAAACCATAGAATCATCTCGTTAGGCCTCGTTTATTGTAATTGTTATCTGTCATTTATTGAGTCCAAATTTGAAATGCTTGTCAGTATTTTACCTATAAAAATAACTTAAAAATTAATTAAACTAATTTTACTGACAAGATATTAGCCCAGATGTTAGTGTGCGTCAAAAAAACGCTTAAATGGTTACGAAATAGGTCAATTTTATTAATTTTGCCAAGACTGACAAAATTTTATTTCCAGAAAATTCCTAAAGCCAGCTGGAGTACAACTTGCTTTTTTTCGAGCTTGAGAAGAATATGGCCGTTATTTTAGAGTGTCTAATTCAATCAATTTTAAAGCGAGCGGTCTTAAAAAGCAATATTGGTCTCACTTTTGACAAAAACACTCTGAACTTTGAAAATATATAATATAAATTTTAGCCAAAAAAAAAATCGAATGGAACAATTCAGCAGCCCTATTCTATCTTTAGAGATGAAATCAATCGAACCACAGTTAACAATTTTAACATAGATTAGCAAAATTGACAACTGGGTCAAAGATGTGAATGAAAACAGCTGAATTACGTCTAACGTTCACAAAATTTTAAGCCTCGATCTGTCAATATTGTCTGAATAAAAAAACAGTTGAGTATATAATTCCTCCCCCACTAAAGTGGGTCGGAACAATCATTTCTTTCATCATGATAACTAATTACTGAATTTTGTTGTAGAAACGATGTATGTGCAATTAATCAGATCCATTTCATTACACATCACTTCTTCAGATAAATTCCTCCCTAAAAAAGCGTCAACGATGAAAGAAACATCCCTGTGTTTAAATTAATGTTCTCTTTAATCGGAACTAATCTAAGATTGTAAAAAAACTGTTAAAATGTCCAGTTGCTTTTTTTACTATAGCACCATTTTTTTCAAAGCTGTCGTTTTTATCCAAAACAGCCTCATCTTAATTAAAATGAAAAAATATTCACTCGATCTTTAAAGTTCATCTTTTTGGAAATTTTAGCACTGATCTTGAATTTTTGGAGACTGCTTTTCTCGCATAATTTTTCATGAACGTGCTTAAAAAATGTACGATAAGTGCTAATTCAAAATTATTATCTTACATCCCCACGATTCCGGTCCATCCGCCACAAAATTTTACACATTTTTTGCGCGTTTCACTCTGGAAACGGTAATTACCGTCGATTTTACGTATTTTTGCAGTAATTCGTTCGCCAGATAGGTAGATCATCTAAGCAGTTTTTTTCCCACTCTATGAGGACTGGAACTGCTGCCATTGTCACATGGGGTGAATTCAAGTTCTGCAGTACAGTAAAAGCATCATACTTATTTTGACATGGAGCAACGTGGAACAATTGTTAAAATCTCTTCGAGAATACGTTTTTTTATTCGTTGCTACTCCTCAATCTTGTTTTGGTTTTCACATCATGATCTTCTGCGAGAAAGATCAAAATTTTTTTCAATATTATTTTATAGTTACACTTACATGTTGCGATATTCTGTCTGTTAGGGTTTGAGGCAGTCCCCAGTAATTTTTTTGATTGATATGAGACAATCGAGCGGTTATCAATGTGCCATTTACACCACAAGAAACTCCATTGTCCCACAAATAGATCGAATAAAGACAGAGGACTCTTTCCACTCGTTTTGTGAACAGATAAATAGGGCTCCCAATAGCTTCTGAAACAGTAAAAAAGTATGGATAATTTAGCTACGGACTGATCAACTGAAAAAAACAAATGAGGCCTTGCTATTTGCAAATTGGATGGAAAAAATTGCTGGGAGTCATGAAACATTCTAAGAAATCCTATTGGAGAACATGTGAAAGTTCAGTCTCGAGCAAATTTGATACTAAAAAAAAACTTTAAGCGGTTGGAACTAAACAAGCAAGCTTGACACTTTTTGGCTGCGCAAAGCGTTTAATCTCTGGTGCTGTGTTAAGAAGCACAATATCAGAAATGACAAGTAAGTTTTTTTCATTGAAGACAGAAAAGTGTAATTGTACAATTTAGTTCAGGAAACATGACTTGTGAGATAAAATTATGCATCGAAATAACGAGAAATAGCCTCTTTGTGTTTGGTTCGTTTTTTATTTTTATCGTTTATTATCAATTATCATACGGTTTTGATATAAAACGTGAGCATCGCTCCCATTTGTCTCCCTAATTTAATAATTTAAAAAAAAAGGAGTAACTTTCATAGGTAAAATTTTTCACACATATAAGCGAACCTTCTAACTAGACTAATATTCATAGATGCGCTTCCTTTCCAATCCCATCATTTTTTCCGATTTTTAAATGTTTTTCAACGTTTGCAATGTTACTGAGCTCCTTTTAATCTGTTTCATTCGTTTTTAGTACAATATTTGTGCCTTTTTCTTGGGACACTCATTAAAATAAATTGTCCCATGTATATGTACGTAAAAATTTTTTGAAATGAGAAAAACTCAGAAGAGCTAAAAGTGGAAACTTTAAACTTCAACTTTTACTCGAGAAAAAACCAGTTAAAGAATTGATTCAATTTTTCAAGGAATTTTGATTGGAATTGCTTTTGTATCACTCCACAAAAATTGTTGCTTGACAAATAGTTTATCTAAATGTTGACAAAAATCAAAACGACCATTGTTGCATTAAGTTCCAATTTACCTGCTGTACTTCAATTCAAAACCACCAAAACAGCAAGCAACTTTGAGAACAATACAGATTCAACGCATATGGAATAAACTTTGTCTTTTTTGTCGCAATTTTCCTGTTGACTCCAATTTTAACAAGTGTTGACAGACAACCGATGATTGAAGAAAGTTCAAAGAACGCTGAGGGGAACACGTTTTTGAAAACAATATCCTAGTCTGGAGCTGGAACTTATGGGTGGGATTGGGTGGGATTGAATATTTTACGGCAGACCCAAAGTTGGCTCCTTTTACAGCCTTAAAGTACAAAGAGCTGGGGCTACTTATTTCTGCGCGTGAAGTAGGCTTACCTATATCTCTAAGACTAACCGACTCTCTAAGACACAGAAGATAAACTTCTATTAATACGATAGTAACGCAGTATAGCACCGGAGTCAAGTGTATACACATGGTGTATCTAAACTAACAGGCTGACTAGAGTTAGTGAAGCATGCGCTTTATATCAGAGAATAGTGTCTTCTCAGTCTCTGATTGGTTGAAGGAGTACATCCAGTATTTCTACTGCTACAATTGATTTAAACAACACGGATAGGGACCCTTATAGAAGTCCAGTCAAATTCTTTTTACAGACAAAAATGAGTCAAACTAAAAACCGTCAACATCCTGGATCCATCTCGTGGCCTTCTCAATCCTCGCCCAATTGTTAACCAACTTCACTGCATGAAAAACAAGACATTTCAACGGTTGCGAGCGTAACTTGAAGACAGTTTTGTATAACCGATTTCCAGGACATGTTTTATAGTCCAGCAAAATTCCAGGACAAATTTTATTGTCTAATGTTTTGGTTCCAGACCAAGCCGAGAACATCACGCAAAGTCCACACAAATTCTTTGAATAGCAAAAATCTATCCAGAACACTCGTTTCATGACTTTCATCGGTCGAGGACGGTCTTCTAATAATTCCTGGTTTAGACTGTGGTAATCAAGCTTCAAACGCTTGCCAATTTGTTCGCAGCTTTTACTTGGCAAGAGAAGCAGCATCTATTCTCGATGCCCATGAGAAAAGCTAAAGAAATAATTATAACAATTAATTATACGATTTTTATTTTGATCTAGACAATCAGAAAATGTCGCCAGCGAATGAGCACTAAAAGACAGCCTTATTACGAGTATTTTCAATTGTCTTTGAGGAAACAAGATCAACAGAGAAGTATCTCTCAGGTAGCGATCCGCGACACAAGTAATACCACATGGCAGCACTTTTCAGGATTCACAGTCAAATGATTGTCTGTAAACCAATTTGATAGTAATCGAATATCATCATCAAAACTTCTGTAGCCATTATTGAATGCATTAGTTACAGTAGTATTGTTGGCAAAACAGACTACTTTTGAGTTCTTAGGACAACTAGGGAGGTCATTTATGTACATAAGAAAAAAGTGGGCCCAAAACAGAGCCCTGGGGAACGCCGTAACTAATTTTCGTTCTAGTTGATATGTTTCGTGGATTATTTTCAACCTATTGGTATCGGTTAGTAAAATAGTTTATCAATAACTGGAGAAATTTACCTCAAAGCCCGTAACATTCAAGTTTGTAGAAAAGTTTATTATGGCTTATAGTATCAAATGCTTTTTAAATCAACAAAAAGAGCTGAACCAGGTAGTTTCGCATCTATTGACGTTCTCATAAAGTAAAATAAATCAATAAGTGCATCAATGCATAATTTGTTTGGCTGAAATCCGTATTGAGATTTGGAAAGTATTTTGTGTTTGAACAGAAAACAAGACATTTTTGTGTATCAGGTTCTCAAAAATTTTATGAAATTTGCTCAAACGACATATTGGTCGATAATAATTTGCGTCAATTTTACTTTCGGTTTTGTGCAAAGCAATTATTTTAGCAATTTTCAAGGAATCGGGAAAATAACTCACCTTCAAACAATCATTGAAGATTTTAGTTCAGGGCTCGCAAATTACTGGAATTGTAAGTTTGTTGACTTTATTACTTATTCCATCATGACCAGAGTACTTTTTGTTTTTTAAGCTTTTCATTATTTTTTCTATTTCTTTTATACTTGCGGAAAAGAAAAAAATATCATTGCAAACAATTTTAAGGCTATTACTCGAAGAGTCATCCAAATTTTTAGCAAGATTTTTACCTAAATTTGAAAAAAAAAATTGATTTAATGTTTCTGCCTCGATTGGAAAAATTTTTTCATATTACAGAATGATTGGTACGCTTTGAGGTCTTTTTTATCAAATCTATCAAAGAACTTTCTTTTTTCATTATGAATGAGATCACTTACGTTATTTCTTTTTTTCACAAAACTTTTTCTGTTTTCAGGTGTTTTAATAAGCCATTTTTTAAAAAACTCATTTTGTTTCTTCTGAGTTGATCTTCACTAGGTATAATGGTTATTTGAAAATCTATCTGGACAAGCAGTCCAAAATGATCAGTAAGAGATGTTTTTGTTGTATATGTGTTTTGGTATGCTTGGCTAATTACGTGATCTAAACAAGTCTCTGATAAGACTGATACACCGGTTGGTAGTGAATTGGTAATTGTATATCCAAAACCATGAAGTTGAGAAATGTATTGAGAAGTAATGCTGTTTCATTTCAAGACATCAATGTTGAAGTCCCGCAGAAAAAATTGGGCACATTGCTCCTCGACACATAATCCAAAAGATATTCAAATTCGTCCAGAAAACAGGTTGCACGATTTGCAGGTGGTTTGTAAAAATTTACTAATCGAGTTCTTGTTAGAAATTGTTATCCCTATCATCTCAAACGCTTTGTATCACTATCGAAATTGAGTGTTTCAACAAGAAATTGATCACTCACAAGAAACTAACATCAACCTCTACGTCCCTGTTGTCTATTCTCAACCATAGGGGTCTGATAGCCTTCTAATTTAAGCATACCTATAAAAAAATTGCTGACCCACTGCAGTGTTGCCCTTGTGAGACTTGAAAATTATTCTGTGTAACTGTCCTAGAAAAAAGGTGGTTTTGTGTCTTAGTTATTCATCTTTATTTTGATTAATGTTAGGTTCAAACTAAGTAAAAAATGCGGACTCATTTTCAGCAAAGTCAGCTCGTTATCTACCTACGTTAAACTTCTGAGTTATTTGTTGAAAAAAAGGGGAAATTTTTGCAGAAATTTGAACAATATTGAAAAAAAAACATTATCAAATTTTTTCCTGACATTCTGTTGCTCCTAACTTATAATCAAAAATAGACAAAAATTACAAAAAGTTATAGATGACGACAGAGAATATCGAACAGTTATTTGATTATATGATTATGTTATTTTATTTCATTAAGTTATCTTATGTGATTCGCTTTTTTATGTTGTTTCTTAACCTTTAGAAAGAAGAGAGTTTGGAAAAGTAAGATAGCACAATTTTAAAATTTTTACGTTCTTTTTGTAATCATATACCGTAAATAAGACTCAATAAGATTTTTTCAGAATGATAACATTTTCTGTGGCAATAAAATAACCATAATTCAGTGTCGTAACAAAAAAAAACAGGGATGTATATAACAGCTTTAATTTAATTTTTCGAGAGCAAAGCACTATTTCTTTTTCATTTCTCGTCCAATTTGTTAGGAGAAATTGCGTGAAATTATTTTTTAAGTAAAATATTTTGGGCTAAATTGTTGGGGAATGCGGTGAAAATGCCCGAGGTACAACTGCTTTTGACTAAAACGTAAAGCCTTCCAATTATATAACTATCATTGCACATTAGTTTTGGTCTATAACCCGGGCCGAGGTGTCAACGCTAAAAAACGCAAAATTATGTAAGATTGGCGTTGAATGCGTTGAATTTATGTAAGATCTACGCCAGAGCGTACATCTTACATAAATTCAACGCATTCAACGCTAATCTTACATAATTTTGCGTTGAATTTTGGCGTAGATCTTACATATTTAGCGTTGAATTTTAGCGTAGATCTTACATATTTAGCGTTGAAATTAGCGTTGATCTTACATAAATTCAACGCATTCAACGCTAATCTTACATAATTTTGCGTTGAATTTTGGCGTAGATCTGACATATTTAGCGTTGAATTTTAGCGTAGATCTTACATATTTAGCGTTGAATTTAGCGTTGATCTTACATAAATTCAACGCATTCAACGCTAATCTTACATAAATTTGCGTTGAATTTTGCGTAGATCTTACATGTTTAGCGTTGAATTTTAGCGTAGATCTTACATATTTAGCGTTGAATTTAGCGTTGATTTTAAATAAATTCAACGCATTCAACGCTAATCTTACATAATTTTGCGTTGAATTTTGGCGTAGATCTTATATATTTAGCGTTGAATTTTAGCGTTGATCTTACATAAATTCAACGCATTCAACGCTAATCTTACATAAATTTGCGTTGAATTTTGCGTAGATCTTACATGTTTAGCGTTGAATTTTAGCGTAGATCTTACATATTTAGCGTTGAATTTAGCGTTGATCTTACATAAATTCAACGCATTCAACGCTAATCTTACATAATTTTTCGTTGAATTTTGGCGTAGATCTTACATATTTAGCGTTGAATTTTAGCGTTGATCTTACATAAATTCAACGCATTCAACGCTAACTTACATAAATTTGCGTTGAATTTTGCGTAGATCTTACATGTTTCGCGTTGAATTTTAGCGTAGATCTTACATATTTAGCGTTGAATTTAGCGTTGATCTTACATAAATTCAACGCATTCAACGCTAATCTTACATAAGTTTGCGTTGAATTTTGGCGTAGATCTTACATATCTAGTGTTGAATTTTATCGTTGATCTTACATAAATTCAACGCATTCAACGCTAATCTTACATAAATTTGCGTTGAATTTTGCGTAGATCTTACATGTTTAGCATTGAATTTTAGCGTAAATCTTACATAAATTCAACGCATTCAACGCTAATCTTACATAAATTTGCGTTGAATTTTGCGTAGATCTTACATGTTTAGCGTTGAATTTTAGCGTAGATCTTACATATTTAGCGTTGAATTTAGCGTTGATCTTACATAAATTCAACGCATTCAACGCTAATCTTACATAATTTTGCGTTGAATTTTGGCGTAGATCCTATATATTTAGCGTTGAATTTTAGCGTTGATCTTACATAAATTCAACGCATTCAACGCTAATCTTACATAAATTAGCGTTTAATTTTGCGTAGATCTTACATATTTAGCGTTGAATTTGGCGTTGATCTTACATAAATTGAACGCATTCAACGTTAATCTTTTCAAATCACTCTTTAGTCCTATTTTATAGTGCAAAATCCGTTTCAGACCATTTTACGATTTCAGAACTTTTTCAAGTTTTTTTTTCAAAAAATCAATTTTTTTCATTGTTTCGAGCCCTATATTGCAAAGGTGAGAAACTTGAGGTCAGAAAAAAATCATTTTTAGTGCTCTTTGATAGTGCAAAGTCCAATTCAGACCATTTTACGATTTTCAAGTTTTTTTTTTCAAAAATTAATTTTTTTACTGTTTTGGTCCCCTATACTGCACAGGTGAGAAAAGTGAAGTCAGCAAAAAATCACTTTTTAGTGTTCTTTTGTAGTGCAAAATCCATTTCAGACCATTTATGATTTCAATTTTTTTTCGAAACTTTTAAAAAAAACTAAAATTTTCCCAGTACGCCTCACATGGTAAATGCGTTGAATATGCTAAGTTAAATACTACGCAAAATCAACGCAAAATATGTAAGATCTACGCTGAATTCAACGCAAAATATTTAAGATCTACGCTTTATAAGAATTGCGGCTCTTAAGGAAACCAAGGTACTGTGGCACATTGGTAGAAGAGGCGACAAGCAAACAAGAGGTCAGCAGTTCGAGTCCCATACGCAACTGGAGGTAAATAGTTCAAGTGGACGCTTTGTTTTTTTGTAAGATCAACGCTAAATTCAACGCTAAATATGTAAGATCTACGCTAAATTCAACGCTAAATATGTAAGATCTACGCTAAATTCAACGCTAAATATGTAAGATCTACGCTAAATTCAACGCTAAATATGTAAGATCTACGCTAAATTCAACGCTAAATATGTAAGATCTACGCTAAATTCAACGCTAAATATGTAAGATCTACGCTATATTCAACGCTAAATATGTAAGATCTACGCTAAATTCAACGCCAAATATGTAAGATCAGCGGCAACTAGCGTTGACAAGTCGGAAAATTCACCGCAACTTTCTTACATAATTTTGCGTTGAATGCGTTGATTTTTTGTCTTCAAATTCAACGCATTCAACGCAAAATTATGTAAGAAAATTGCGGTGAATTTTCCGACTTGTCAACGCTAGTTGCCGCTGATCTTACATAATTTTGGCCAAATTCCTCGGCCCGGGAATAAATTTATCTGTGTTGTGAATCGTTTGAAGAAGGCCTCTGAGCGATCAGTTATAATGCTCTATTTTCTCTATTTCTTGAAAATGCACACAGCAAAGAAGGAGAAAAAGTGGGTATTCCAGTTGACATCCCTTCCCGTTCTTTTTTTTTCCAGAACTGTTAGGCCATCCGTATTTTTGTGATGCAAAATGAACAAAATTCGCAGGAGAGTATGTTAATTATTTGGTTTAGTTTCAACAACTCCTTCGTAAGAGTAATTTTGTTGTAAGAGTAGCGATTAAAAGATGCGCCCTTATTACCCGCGAAAAAAGAAGCTGCTCTTCAGTAAATATAGTTTCTAATTCGATCGCAATTCACTGGAAATCTTTCAATAAAAAACGACCCGGGCTGGTCACCCAGAGGCTTCAGTCGAGTTCGCATTTACCTTTTTTGGGGCATCCATTTTCTGCCTTGAAACAGACTATTGAGTCTTTTTCAAGTCTCGAGGGTTCAAAATCAGATTCCTCGGCCTCCAAATATTGAAAATTGCAATCAGTCTCCTCAAGGTCTTCTGTCTAAAAAAGAAAAAACATAGCAGGACAAGTCCTGACGTACAAGAATTTTCATTGACTAAACAAAACACTAGACCTAGAACGGACTATGAATGAAATGGGAAAACCATTTTTAAACAAATCAGATAAAAAATAACAGAAAAAAAAACAGAAAATCAATGTCAAAATGCCGCTAGCGAGAATAAAAAACCACTAGCGAGAAATGTCAATCAGATTCTAACAAAAAAAACTAGGCCTAGAATGAACAATGAATGGATTGCGCAAACCATTTAGAAAATAATCCGATCAAAAAAATCGAAAAAACAGAAAAAATCAAAGTGAAATTGCCGCATGTGAACACACAACCACTAGCGAGAAAGCGAATTTTTGTTCAAACACCCTTTGCTCACTCTACTTTAAAATTAGAGCAAAAAAAAATTTCACGCCGCAAAGCCGCTCGCTTTTTCGCTCCATTTCCTGTTTCGGCGTCTCCAAAATCACTACTCCAATTTGACTTCAAAGATCATTAAAATGTGTGAACAGATCTTAAAAAAAAACATAGCCGGAAGAATTCCGGAAACAACTCGAAGTGGAAATCCACTTAAATGCCATTAAACTACTCTACTCATCAGACATAATGTGCTTCCTATAAATTAGGTTTATCCTGAAACAAAATCATAAAACAAAGAAAAAAAATCAAACCTATTAAAACATTATAAAAAACCTGATCAAAATTTGTTATAAATTGATACCCCGAAATAACTATCTCTGTCAAAATTACTTTGTCAACACAACTAGTACCTACTAAAGCCACTCATAAGAATTTTTAAAATACCTGATGCCAAATCATGAAAAATTAGCTCTTATGAACAACTTTGACAAAAAAACTGGAAAAAGTTAATAAATTTTTCAATATTACAAAAGCACATAAATCCTAAGAAAAGCTCTTTTCAGCCAATAGGGTATCCAGATTATCGCAAAACAATAGGAGAAACATAATAGGCTAAAAAAACTATCTAAAGAACAGGAAAAAACGAAAAACTTCAAAAAATTAGGAAAATTAGTTCCATTTTCCGCTATTTTTCTCAAATTTCAAAAATATTTCAAATCTCAAAAAAAATGCTTCATATCCACAAAACTGCAGCTATTTGGAAACCAAAAATTGCTCAAATAATAGGGTTCTTTTAAATACCCATTTGAGGCAGTAAAACAAACAAAAGTCAAAAAATCGCAAAAATTAGCCCAAAAATCAGCAAAATACATGAAAAACATCCGAATTAGCATAAAATTCATATGAATATTCAAAAACCTTCAAACCACTACCAAAACCAGCCTAAAATTAAACCAAAATCAATATTAAACCAAACCACACCTCAATATTCTCGCTCTCTGCAGTTGCTGCAAAAAGTTGATGGGATGAATTTTTGTAAGAAATGCGATGAATTTTTGAAATAAATGCAGTGAAAGGCGATGAAATATTTATTTTCACCGCATTCACCGCAATCACTGCTTGTACAAAAAATCACCCAAAAATCTCGACCCGGGAGCAGAATAAAAATGAATCGACACCGAATTGGATGGTAGTGAAATTCACCCACTCCCGAGTACGTATTATCATTCTCTCATTTCAAAAACATAAGAGGGCGCTCGAAAACTGATTTTTTCTGCGTGCAGTAACATACAGGAACCCAATTTAACCGGCTTCACTTTTCAAAAAAAAACTTTTTAATCATTCGCAAAAATGCCATTTTTTAAAATTAAAATGTAGAATCCAGAAACATGGGTGTCGCTATTCGTTACCATATCGGCTCACTAACTCTAACTTTGCAAGATCAACTGACGATTAAGGGTATGCTGGAAAATGTTCAGAATCAACCAGGCACGGGACCCAGCTCGGGAGGAGTATTGATTGGGAAAAGGAAAAAGAGGATTCTACCTCAACTCAATTGCAGTAAGAGAAGCAGTAGCAATGCAAGGAAGGGAGAGGGGGCTTCTCCCTCAACTCAATCATCCCGGGTCATCATACAAGTTTCTCTTAATTCATACGTGGTCATATGGGATCTCCGGTAATCATATAAGGTCATATATGATTTGTATGACTTCCCGGTAATCATACAAGTTTCATACAAAAAATGTAGTTGCAAACAACTCCAATTGTTGCAACTACCACGCTCAAACAGTAACTTTGGTTTTAGACAAAAAGTTATTTACTGATTTGGCCGATATTAACAATTATTCAACACAAAATTTGATTAAAAAAACGGCTCAGATCACTTTTTGCAAAAAGTTTGATTTTCCTCTATATTTGAGCATTACAATTTTTAGCAAATTGTCCTGATTAACATTGAGTTGCGCCCTTGAAATTATTTGAACCATTAAAATACCGTACAACTACCATATACGCTACAAGAGTCATACGGTGATCATTTAGGAGCTCTTCGCAAACATACAATGATCTTTCATGACTTCTTCGCAACCGTACAAGGACAATATATGACTTCCTATTAACCGTACAAGGATCATATATGGTTTCCCAGATTTCATACAAGAATCATACCTGATTTCCTTGATTATATACAAGAATCATAAATGATTTTTTTGATTTCATACACTTTTGGCTGTTAATTGCTGCACAATAACGCCCAATAATGACCTATTCGCTTTAATTAACACAGGGATCAGATACAATTTCCTTGGTCATATTCAATGATCATATCGTTTCCTAGGGTCCATGCAAGGATCGTCCTAGGAAATAATTTATGATTTGTATGACATCATAAATGGTCCTTCAATGGGACCAAGGAAGCGGCGACCCGGGAAGGTAAAACTAGCAGTAGTAACTTAAGGGAGGAGGGGGGCATGAAGATACCAGGGCGGGATTGGGCGGGGTTGTAAGAGTTGTGAAAAAAACCGAGCATAGGGTAATAGCCAGACGGAAGAGATCAATGGTCCAGAGTGTGATCTCGAGCCACTACCGACCTACTTCTTCATACAAAAACAAATGTAGTTGCAAACAACTCCAATTGTAGCAGCTAAGACGCTCAATCAGTAAAAGTACACCAGAGTCACCAAAAGGATTAGTTGTTGTGTTCTATTTTTCCCGGTAATCATACAAGGTCATATATGATTTTTATGATTTCCAGGTAATCATACAAGTTTCATACAAAACAAATGTAGTTGCAAACAACTCCAATTGTAGCATCTAAGACGCTCAATCAGTAAAAGTACACCAGAGTCACCAAAAGGATTAGTTGCTGTGTTCTATTTTTCCCGGTAGTCATACAAGGTCATATATGATTTGTATGATTTCCGGTAATCATACAAGTTTCATAAAAAACAAATGTAGTTACAAACAACTCCAACTGTAGCAGTCAAGACGCTCAATCATTAAAAAAGTACACCAGAGTCACCCAGAAGATGAGTTGGTGTGTTCTATTTTTCCCGTTAATCATACAAGGTCATATATGATTTGTATGATTTCCCGGTATTCATACAAGTTTCACACAAAAAAATGTAGTTTCAAACAACTCCAATTATAGCAGTTAGGACGCTAAATCAGTAAAAAAACAAATGCACCAGAGTCACCCAAAGGATGAGTTCGTGTGTTCTATTTTCCCCGGTAATCCTACGAGGTCATGCAGGTTTTGTATGATTTCCGGTAACCATACAAGTTTCATACAAAAAAATGTATTTGCAAACAACTCCAATTGTATCAGTTAAAACGCTCAATCGGTAAAAAAAATACACCAGAGTCACCCAGATGATGAGTTGGCGTGTTCGATTTTTCCAGGTAATCATACAAGGTCATATATTATTTGTATGATTTCCCGGTAATCATACAAGTCTCATAAAAATTGTAGTTGCAAACATTTCCAATTGTATCAGTTAAAACGCACAATCAGTAAAAAAAATACACCAGAGTCACCCAGAGGATGAGTTAACGTGTTCTATTTTTCCCGGTAATCATACAAGGTCATATATGATTCGTATGATTTCCCGGTAATCATACAATTTGCACACAAATAAATGTAGTTGCAAACAACTCCAATTGTAGCAGTTAAGACGCTCAAAAAGTTAAAAAAAAATACACCAGAGTCACCCAAAGGATGAGTTCGTGTGTTCTATTTTTCCCGGTAATCCTACAAGGTCAAATAAAATTTGTATGATTTCCCGGTAATCATACAAGTTTCATACAAAAAAATGTTGTTGCAAACAACTCCAATTGTATCAGTCAAAACGCTCAATCAGTAAAAAAAAATACACCAGAGTCACCCAGATGATGAGTTGGCGTGTTCTATTTATCCAGGTAATCATACAACGTCATATATGATTTGTATGATTTCCCGGTAATCATACAAGTCTCATAAAAAAGGTAGTTGCAAACAACTCCAATTGTAGCAGTCAAGAAGCTCAATCAGCAAAAAAATATATCAGCGTTACCTAAACGATGAGTTGTTGAGTTTCATTTAACCTGGTAATCATACAAGGTCATATATGTTTTTTATGACGTCTTGGTAATCAAACAATTTTCGTACAAAAAAATAGTTGTAATCAGCTCCAATCGTAGCAACTACCACGCGCAAAAGTAACTTTGGTTTTAGACAAAAAATATTTTACTGATTTGGCTAATACTTTTACTGATTTGGCTAAAAAAATTATTTTACTGATTTGGCTAATATTAACAATTATTCAACTCAAATTTGGTTAAAAAAACACATCAGACCACTTTTTGCAAAAAAACTGATTTTCTTCTAGATTTGAGCCTTACAATTTTAAACAAATTGTCCTGATTAACCTTGAGTTGCTTCCTTGAAATTATGTGAACCTGTTAAATATCGTAAAACTACGCTGCACGCTCCCAGAGTCATGCGGTGGTCATTTAGGAGCTATTCGCAAACATACAATGATCTTTTATGATTCATTCGCAACCATACAAGTACCATATATGACTTCCTAGGAACCGTACAAGGATCATATATGGTTTCCCAGATTTCATACAAGAATCATACCTGATTTCCTTGATTAAATATAAGATTCGTAAATGAATTTTTTAGATTCATACACTTTTGGCTGTTAATTGCTGCACAATAACGCCCAATAATGTCCCATTCCCTCAAATTAACACAAGGATCAGATATGATTTCCTTGGTCTTATTCAATGATCAAATATCGTTTCCCAGGTTCCATGCAAGGATCGCACTAGGAAATAATTTATGATTTGTATGACATCATAAATGATCCTTCGAAGCAACCAAGGAAGCGGCGACCCGGGAAATTAAAAATAGCAACGTAAGTGAGGAGGGGGGCATGGAGATACCAGGTTGGGATTGGGCGAGGTTGTGATTGTTTTGAAAAATAACCGAGCATAGGTTAATAGCCAGACGGAACAGATCAATGGTGCAGAGTGTGATCTCGAGCCACTATGGACCCCCTTCTTCAAATCACCTGCATAATACAAAACACACATGCAAAAGTTACTGTATTTTAATTATATTTTTATACATTGTATAATTTGAATATATATATATATATATATATATATATATATATATATATATATATATTCAGACTGACGATTTGCTTTGTTATTTTCTGAAAAAACAATACTGTAGGAAAAGTGGAAAAGTGAAGATTACTTACTTATCTCTGAAAAATCAATTTGTATGAAACATGATCATTACTTGTCTCCGATATGAATTTCAGCTTTTAAACTCATTCAAAAAAATAAATGTCTCTAAATTTTTAGAAACGTTAATAAAAACTATAACACTTTTCTGTCCGTTGTTCATGTCCTCCTGCTGGTATACAATTTAATCGGGCATGAAGGCATTAACACAATTGAATTATTTTATGATTTGAATCTAAAGTTTATCTATTAGATCAAACTTTTATTCAAATTTGACCAGCGCTGTGAAACAGTACATACTAACAAGTTAACACCAAAATTTAGCAAAAATGTCCTCCTTTAATTATTTTTCTTTGAAAAATCCCTCAAAAATATGTTTCCTACATATGCTAGATGTTGTTTATTACTACTACCTAGGAGGAAAAATTTTGTTTTATTTAAAAATCATCGATTTAGGTTTCTTTGCTACTAATTCCTCAAATCTATAGCATTTACCTAAAAAACCTAATGATGCTGTAGTTTATACCAAGGCCATGATTATTTATTTAGAAGTTAACCAAGTTTCACCCCCTTGAAAAAGTTTATTAAAATTTAGACAAAAAAAAACTGACAACTGAACATGCAAAAAGTTCATCAAACAACCCAACGTTCTTTTTATCCAGACAACTTAGCTTCTTATATTTCCTGCAACGACTTGAATTGCTTCATTCCACTACTGCATTATACTAGAATTATGTATATCTCCAAAATTACAATTTTTTTACTTTTTACAATCGCAAGCTGGTGAACCAATCAGTTTTGTTGGCTCAGGTAAAAAATTTTGAAACTGCCAAAGTTACTCTACAATTGAAAATTTACAATTCTATCAATACTAGGACCATGTTAGTTTAATTCTTCTTTAATTCTGGCCTCATCTTAATCATCAACAAAAATGGGGCTTTCTGTAGTTTAATTTCTTTTCCAAGACCACCTAATCTTAGTGTAGAAGATAAGGAAAACCTTGGTACCAGAACGAAGTTTTATAACTCTTTTACTGATTTCAGACTTCGAATGTTTGGATACTTGGGAGAACTACAGCATGGCTATTACTCCTCAATATTCATATTGGAAATACTTTTCGTATTTACCGCTATATAATTTAAATACTCTACCTAGAGACTTAGCATTGTCAAAGATTCACCTAACAGATAAAATTTTATCAGTTAATTAGCAATCTACAGTTTCTGGATTTTAATCACATCTTAGCCTCTTAGCCCCCTTTTTTCAAATCACATGCATAATACAAAACACACATCCAAAAGTTACTCTACTTTAATTATATTTTTATACATTGTATAATTTGAATATATTTATATATATATATATATATATATGTATATGTATATATATATATATATATATATATATATATATATATATATATATATATATATATTCAGACTGAGGAGTTGCTTTGTTATTATCTGAAAAACAGCACTATTGGAAAAGTGGAAAAGTGAATATTACTTACTTATCTCTGGGAAATCAATTTGTTTGAAACGTGATCAGTAGTTATCTCCTATATGAAATTAAGCTTTTAAACTCATTCAAAAAATATATAGCTATAATTTTTAGAAATGTTAAAAAAACAACAACACTTTTCTGTCCGTTGTTCATTTCGTCCTGCTGGCAGAAAAATTCATTGCCCGGGCCGAGGTGTCCACGCTAAAAAACGCAAAATTATGTAAGACTGGCGTTGAATGCGTTGAATTTATGTAAGATCTACGCCTGAGCGTACATCTTATATAAATTCAACGCATTCAACGCTAACCTTACATAATTTTGCGTTGAATTTTGGCGTAGACCTTACATATTTAGCGTTGAATTTTAGCGTTGATCTTACATAAATTCAACGCATTCAACGCTAATCTTACATAAATTTGCGTTGAATTTTGCGTAGATCTTACATATTTAGCGTTGAATTTAGCGTTGATCTTACATAAATTCAACGCATTCAACGCTAATCTTACATAATTTTGCGTTGAATTTTGGCGTAGATCTTACATATTTAGCGTTGAATTTTAGCGTTGATCTTACATAAATTCAACGCATTCAACGCTAATCTTACATAAATTTGCGTTGAATTTTGCGTAGATCTTACATGCTTAGCGTTGAATTTTAGCGTAGATTTTCCGTATTTAGCGTTGAATTTAGTGTTGATCTTACATAAATTCAACGCGTTCAACGCTAATCTTACATAATTTTGCGTTGAATTTTGGCGTAGATCTTACATATTTAGCGTTGAATTTTAGCGTTGATCTTACATAAATTCAACGCATTCAACGCTAATCATACATAACTTTGCGTTAAATTTTGACGTAGATCTTACATATTTAGCGTTGAATTTTATAGTTGATCTTACATAAATTCAACGCCTTCAACGCTAATCTTACATAATTTTCCATTGATTTTTGGCGTAGATCTTACATATTTAGCGTTGAATTTTAGCGTAGATCTTACATAATTAGCGTTGAATTTTGCGTTGATCTTACATTAGTTCAACGCATTCAACGCTAATCTTTCCATTCCATTTCAGACCACTTTACGATTTCAAAAGTTTTTCAGGTTTTTTTTCAAGGAGTCAATTTTTTCACTGTTTCGACCCCTACTATAATTCACAGGTGAGAAACATGAGGTCAGAAAAAAATATTTTTTAGTGCTCTTTTCTAGTGCAAAATCCAATTCAGACGATTTTGCGATTCCATTTCAGACCACATTACGATTTCAAAAGTTTTTCAAGTTTTTTTTTCAAGGAGTCAATTTTTTCACTGTTTTGACCCCTATACTTCACAGTTGAGAAACTTGAGGTCAGAAAAAAATCTTTTTTGTGCTCTTTTCTAGTGCAAAATCCAATTCAGACCATTTTACGTTTTCAAATTTATCATGTTTTTTCAAAAAATTAATTTTTTTTACTGTTTCGACTCCCTATACTGCACAGGTGAGAAAAGTGCAGTCAGCAAAATATCACTCTTTAGTCCTCTTTTATAGTGCAAAATGCGTTTCAGACCATTTTACGATTTCAGAACTTTTTCAAGTTTTTTTTTCAAAAATTCAATTTTTTTCACTGTTTCGAACCCTATATTGCAAAGATGAGAAACATGAGGTCAGAAAAAAATCATTTTTAGTGCTCTTTGATAGTGGAAAATCCAATTCAGACCATTTTACGATTTCAAATTTTTCAAGTTTTTTCACAAAATTAATTTTTTTTACTGTTTCGACTCCCTATACTGCACAGGTGAGAAAAGTGAAGTCAGCAAAAAGTCACTTTTTAGTGTTCTTTTATAGTGCAAAATCCATTTCAGACCATTTTAGGAATTCTTTTTTTTCAAAACTTTTTAAAAAATTTAAAAAATCCAGTACGCCTCACATGGTAAATGCGTTGAATATGCTAAGTTAAATACTACGCAAAATCAGCGCAAAATATGTAAGATCTACGCTAAATTCAACGCAAAATATTTAAGATCTACGCTTTATAAGAATTGCGGCTCTTAAGGAAACCAAGGTACTGTGGCACAATGGTAGAAGAGGCGACAAGCAAACAAGAGGTCAGCAGTTCGAGTCCCATACGCAACTGGAGGTATATAGTTCAAGTGGACGCTTTGTTTTTTTGTAAGATCAACGCTAAATTCAACGCTAAATATGTAAGATCTACGCTAAATTCAACGCTAAATATGTAAGATCTACGCTAAATTCAACGCTAAATATGTAAGATCTACGCTAAATTCAACGCTAAATATGTAAGATCTACGCTAAATTCAACGCTAAATATGTAAGATCTACGCTAAATTCAACGCTAATTATGTAAGATCTACGCTAAATTCAACGCTAAATATGTAAGATCAGCGGTAACTAGCGTTGACAAGTCAGAAAATTCACCGCAATTTTCTTACATAAGTTTGCGTTGAATGCGTGGAATTTTTGTCTTCAACTTCAACGCATTCAACGCAAAATTATGTAAGAAAATTGCGGTGAATTTTCCGACTTGTCAACGCTAGTTGCCGCTGATCTTACATAATTTTGGCCAAATTCCTCGGCCCGGGTGGGTTCGAAGGCATTAAAACAAATGAATTAAAAAATGGTTTGTATCTAAAGTTTATCTATTAAATCACACTTTTGTTCAATTTTGACCAGCGCTGTGAAACGGTTCATACTACCAAAATAACACCAAATTTTAGCTAAAATTTCCTTCTTTAGTTATTTTTCTTTGATAAATTCCCCCAAATGTATGTTTCCTGCATATTATAGAAATTGTTTATTACCTAGGAAGAAAATATTGTTTTGCTTAAAAATCATTGATTTAGATTCTTTTGTCACAGTTTATTACCATGACATATGCGCAGACCTTCTTCGGTTAAACTATCAGTCCACGAGAAAGTTTGAATAGAATTTTTTTTCTATACGCTAAATAGGATGTAAAAAAATAAATTGTCACATTTACATACAACTGAATCAATGACGAATTGACACATAAAATGGTATTTTTGCTTCCTTAATGGGAGTAAACAGACAAACATCATCTTTGGTTCCTAACTTTGACTACAGTTTTTCTTGAATCGGTTCAAGCGTAAATTTGACTCAATAATCTTTTACCTTGAAAAAACTGGATGTATTTTGTGTGCTTTCTTTGTATAAAATTCGTCACAGATATTATAGTCGCAATAGTTATAGCTTTTGAAGTTCCACTGTTGCCAAAAAACATTTGATTCTGGTAAATATTGTTATTATCAACCTACAACTTGTTCATTCTGTCTCTTATGACAGCTGTCTTCTATAGACCATGTGCCCCAGTTGCTCAAGGCAACTCAGGACCAGTACAATAGTTATAATGCAAAAGATAAACAACAAGATTAAGCTAACTATCCACTGACAGAAGATTGCAACACGATAACAATAGTCATCCTAATTTTTTGAAGAAAATCAGATTTATATAGCCAAGTTTTACCCCCTCGAAAAAATTTATGAAAATTAAAACCTATTTTAGACATAAAAATTGACAATTGAACATGCACAAAGTTCATCAAACAACCCAACGTTAACTTTTTATTCAGACAACTTAGCTTATTTATTTCCTGCAACGACTCGTATTACTTATGTGTACCTCCAAAAAATACGTTTTTTTAACGATCACAACTGGTGAACCAATCAGTTTTGTTGGCTTAGGTAAAAAATTTTGAAATTGTCAAAAGTTACCCTAAAATTGGAAATTTACAATTCTATCAAAACTAAGACCATGTCAGTTTAATTCCTCTTTAACTTTGGCCTCATCTTAATCAACAACAAAAACTGGGCTACTTTGTAGTCTAATTTATGTTCAAACACCACCTAGTCTCATTGTAGAAGATAAGGAAAACCCCAAGAACGAAGTTTTATAACTCTTTCATTGATATCAGACTTCGGAGAATTGGATACTTGGTAGAACTACAGCATGGCTATTACTCCTCGCTGTTCATATTGGAAATACTTTTCGTATTTACCGCTATATAATTTAAATACTCTACCTACAGACTTAACATTGTCAAAAGTTCACCTAACAGATAAAATTTTATCAGTTAAATAGCAATCGACAGTTTCTGGTTTTTAATAACATCTTAGCCTTTGAGAAAAATGCCTCCTTCCTTTTACATCAATCATTTTATCATTTCTGAATTTCGAATACTCGGAAAAATTTTCTCCTTTAAAGATCGTTTAAAACCAACACAGTTTTTCTGAAACATCTTTCAGACCATCTGAAATCGATCAAGAGACCATTTTTCATGTATTACATTTTGGAGTGAGAAACCTGGACTGATGGCTCCATCACGTTATCACCAGCTTTTCCTTACAGAGAGTTTTCTTCAAACCTATGTAATACACTAGACCAAACCTAACCAATGCTTTTTGATTTAAATCTTCTATATTGCTCTTCCATTGTAACGAACGTCTTGAAGATATCACTTCACAGGAAAAATCCCTGGCTTACATACCATCTGAATATATAAAACTTTGCATCATCCTATACATCGTAGATAGCAAAGATAGTAAAATGTACTCCAAAAGAGTAACAATTGGGATGACAAAATGGGATTTCCTCCTAGCGGTCCTTGACCTAGAAGAGCCACTTTCAAATCAACTCAACATCTTATTCTAAAACTTATATAGTCAAAAAGAACTATTCAACAAAAATTACTCTGAACATGAACTAAAATTTTATAAGATCCAACAATGGGTCCGACATTAAAACGAAAATTGCACCCTTCCTAATAATTCTCTTTTTCTACCTGAGTAACAGTTTAACCGACAGTTTTTCAAGTTTAATCTTCAAGTTTTTTTTCAAAATGTTCTTTGACATGGCTGAATAAAAGACATCATCACAAAGTAATTTTTCCTTCTTCATCTTTTCTTCCTGTTGCTGACCAAATTATCGATATCACAATGTGGTTTTCCTTTTAGGTAGCAATCTCATTGGGAAATATTTTTTAAAACATTTTTTTGCAATCTTTATTTAGATTCACTGTAACAAATCCCAACAAAAATAGACCACTTGTAAAACCTATGTTTCCTATAGAAACAACTCTGTTCATGGGCAACATTTTTATTAAATCCCAGGAACCTCGAGTGGACACATCCCTAAATTTTTGTATCCAGCATTTGCTATTTACTCGGTAGAACCTTTCAAAAAAAACACTGAATTCCTCAAGGCCAATACCCTCACTTAGATTTTTTCCATTTGCGAAACGACTTAAAAATTGGGAGAAACCAAATTGATTCACATTTATAATTCATAATTCGATCCGTCCGACGTTTTTTTGTCAAATGTGACCAACATAGCAATTACTGACCTAAGACAACCTGTTCAATAATCTTGATAGTTTTCTCCCTTGAGAATTTTCTCGATTCATATTTTTACTGTCAAAAATTTTCATCTTTCCATTTAAAATAGTACCACAAACTGTGAATGATTTTTTTAATAAAAGCATTGCTCTTATTCTTACTTTTTGTGATAGCGTTTTAAGATATTTCACGATTGCCATGACTATTCCTTTTACATTTTCTATAAGCATCAGCCATAGTGAAAAGATTACACGAGACACAGACATTTGGTAATGGCAAACCCTTACGTACTTTAACGACAAAAACACAAAAAACAAAGTAGCACGCATTTTAGGACCATTTTGATGCCTCGTCTGTCATCAAGAAGTCCCCATCTTCATAAAATCACACAAAAATAGGAAAGATGAACAATCACTCATCACTTGTTTAATTTTCAAGTTGTAAAAAACATTTTCAATTTTTCGCTTGTTTAGCGAACAACAGTTATAACTGATAAAGGCAAAAGATTATTCCAAAAATTTAAGAAGTTTATTATTACTTTTTTGATATTTTATGGTTCCAAAGAAAGTTTTGCAAAAAAAATGACCATTTCTCAACTCAACCTCCCATCATTTTTTGCAAAAACTGTGTTAACGACTATTCAACCAGCTAACTAATATTTTTTCTCCACAAAAACTTCTCAAAAACAATCAGTTTTGAGAACGGGAATAAATCCATCCTCACTATGATTACCTCTTTGGCCTACTCATGATCAGAGCATTGAATGCTATTTTTGTTCAACAACTTGCCAGATGTTTGAAAAAATACACAGAATTTTATCAAATGGAGAAACCCCCATACTTGTTTTCCGTATAAGGAAGCTCTCGGCAGGAGATACTCAAGTCCAGACAGCACCGTCTGTTGACGAACCTGCTCGGCATTTACAGTAAAATATTCTTTTATGTGTCATTCTTGCCGACAAACAAGAACGCCTTTAACGATAAAGAAACACGAACACATTCAATATCATGAAGAGGGAACACTATGCAGAGGTTGTACCAATTTATTCAACAAATGCCCAATATGCAAAGTTAAACTTAATATCACGTGAGCCAAATTGTTAAAATTCGTCTCTGTATTCGAGAAACATTCCATCAGTTTTGTTAGGATGCCTCAGTTGGAGAAGTGTACAGAAAAAGAAATGAACAAAAAAATGTGTTTTGTACGTTCAGTTTGGTTCAATATTATTTTCAAGATTTTTTTCACCCATGTTGAGGGCAGAGTCAAACCCAAAACTAAAGAAACAGATAAAAAAATTTATTATAATTCACAGTTTGCGAACAAAAGCAAATTACTACCAAAAGCTTTGAACTATTTTATATTTTATATTTAATCAAAAAAAAATCCTACTACCAAAAATGAACAAATACAAATTTAACAGGGATCTTACTTTATATTTTTAAACTTTTGTCGTAGGCATCTAGTAGCAAGATAATTGGAATGAAGTACAATGCCCTAGTGTGTGATACTTCTAACACAGGTGAAATAACTAAAATACTGCGGAATTTCGGGGAAAAAAACAAAATTTCAGTGTGTGATCATCATAACCCCCCAACACCAAACTGCCATCAAGAAACACTCTTCTACGCATCGAACTACCACATCACATGCATCACCAAAACAAACCATTACGCTCAAAGAACAACTGCAAAGAACACAATTTTTAGCTCCACCATTTCGATCACAAGTTGCAAGCAACTCAAATCAATTACAACAAACTCAATCAAAACTCGAGTAAGACCCAAAAGACAGTTGGTCAATCAACAAAAAAAGGATTATTATCGCGAGTTTGACTGCACGCCGAGAGAAGCAAATCAAACTAGATCATATCCAGCATCTGATGCACCGACAGACGACTATGGCAGCCAAGTCATTGTATAAAGCGATTGAGACTTCTACCCAGGCACTGGCGAAATCTTTCTCAATCAAGAATCTCAAATTAGAAAAGAATAGAAACTGATTGAAGAGAATCAGACCCTCAAAGCAGAAAACAGCAAAAAGAACAAATTAAGATGCAGCCTGAACCACAGTAACAAGAGAATGAACCTAAAACATCAATTTCTCAGCCCACTACAAACAATGCAACCGACTATCCAATAATCGACTTTGACGTAAACAACACCAACGATATCAAAAAACTACATTTTCATTTGAAGAAACGGGTGCCCACGAATCAGACAGCAAGTACTTCCTCACCTATTCGAATCAACTAAGCAAAAAAAACTCGGTAAATTTTAATTTTTACACGTTGAGTTGCGTACTTTAAAGCCTAGTCTCAACTCACCCATCGTTATTTCTTGCCCGATCAACCATATTTACGGCCATTAGCTGTTGTTTCTATGCACCGTCAGCATAATTGCCCTTCGCGATTTGAAAATACTATAGACATTATTTGGAAACTCGTTTCTACACGGCATATTGTCATTTGCGAATTATCTTGATATCACCCGCTGGTTACCTACTAAAATCCGAAAGTCTTACAAGCACGTAATATAACTTCAGCTACAACTGGGTTGGTTTTAGCAAAGTGAACTGAAAAAGATAACTGGTTCTTCATTGTAAAAGAGACTATACGATGCGCTACGTTTCTTTTTCTCTTTTTTTCGTTGAAAATTGGGTTAAGCGGTATCATTAAAGCCGCTAGAAATGAACAGATAACTTTTCGGAAACGTTGACCGCATACTTTGAAGCGTTAATTGCCACCACTTATAGCATCCGCCTAACAAATTAACGGTCGCATAGGCTAAAAATTTATTAGTATTTGACCTTTTCTTTCTGATATTTAAGCGCACCTCAGTTTAAGCCTGGATTATTCCGGACCAATTTCAAACTAGAAATAGAACTATTTATGAGTAGGCGCCGCAAACTTGAAGGTTATTTTAAGTGAAAGTGAAGAAGTCAGGCGCCTACGCAAGAGGAAAACAAGAGTAAATGATCGCATTTTTCAACAATTTTAATGAAAAAACAATTATAATTTCTGGAGATCAGCAGAGATATTTATCCCGAATGCTCGGCTAAAAATGAAATTTGAAAAATAATTTATTGTGAACAAGAACGTAGTTTTCCGCCCCTATCGGACCAATGTTTCACTTACATTATTGAGGAAAGAGGTGAGATGAGCTTGTTTTTTGTTCAAAAACCATGTCTGCTGCAGAAAACGGCTCTTTCTTTTCTTTTCTGGCATTTTAAGAACTTCTTTCCTCTGATTTAAATTAGAGCACTAGTCAAAGAAACATTTGGAATTAGATAAATAAACGTCACTTAGACTTTTGCGTGCTTTCACAACAACGATTAAAAAAAACTCGTGACGGTTACTCTATGCACATTGAATAGTGACTAGATCCTACAATCCTGAACAGATCAACCAGATTTCAATAATTATTAAGCATGTATATTCAGGTTTATCTTGTTAGTAATTAAAGGTTTCAAACCCCAACCTTTAAATGGACTAGCACAAGCAGGTTTTAGATAGGAGAAACTGATATACGACCAAAAACTCGCGAAATGATCTTTTCACATAAACTATTACCATCAGTTGCTAATTATTTTAAAGTTTAAATTACGTTACTGTTAATGTGCAGTTTTCGAAAACAGAATCAACGTTCAAAACCGCAGTAGTTATTTCAATCGAAAAAAAGATAAAATTCAAGTCTTGAACAAACTTGCTTCAGCTACAAAAAAACTGTATAACAAATAACTGTAGAACAAAAACTAAGCAAATAACTGGATAACAGAAAAACTGTGGAATATTTATCTTACTCTCCGAGTCGTTTAAGTTCGAAGAAAATGATGTTTATCACTCTTTGCATCAACTCATTTCAAAACTCTGCAACATCTGCTTTTTTCTATTTAACGGTTATCACTGCATTTTACAAATTGCACCACCAAACTAAAAACTATGCGTTTTTCTGTCGGAACATTCTACAAATTTGAAAAAAAAACAATGGGTCCTTCAACTTAACATCATTTTTTGTTTCAAAATTGTTAGAAGTGGAGCAATCATCAGAATTGACACAGTAGTTAGATTTGCTAGAAACAAAGTGAAAAACTCATCAAATGTTATAGAGATCTGCAAAATCCGCAAAGGATAAGATTAAACTTATCTTTATGACGAATTAAAATATCTCAAAACTTTTTGGGTCAAAAATCGAGACGCCAAGCTCTGTAATGAGCTAGGTGATAAAAATTAATGTGTATATGGCTGACTCCGTGCCATTGAGCCACAGAGCCAGCCATATACACTTTATTCTATTTCCATTTATATTTCACTCTATATTCACTTCTTTTATATTTAAAATCAATCATTTCTTGTCTCACGTAGTGCAAGCCACTAGTGTCGAGTTAAGCTGGTAATTAACCGTTATCAGACGGATAGTTTGGGCTCTATCCCCACTGACTCCAGTGGACGTCCCATATACTAGTATAAAACTAGTGAGACCGTGTAACAAGCACGTAAAACCAACTTGCGAAAAAACCTGAACAAAAAAAGCCAGCTTAACTCTTTTATAAAGGAAAATAATAATAATATAGTTTTTTTATTTGTTCTCATACCAATATTATAATTATATTTCTACTAATAATTTAATGATAGAACCTGAATTCACCATCACTATCTCTAAGACCTTTATCATCAAATGGATCTATAGCTATCTTATACCGTTCCTTAGTTTCTAAATGATGGCGATTACTATCAATAGTACAATTAGTTACAAATTTACTTTTACCTTCATATATAGCATTCTTATACTTTTCCAAATAATTTGGTTTTTAATAGTAGCTTTGGTTATACCTTTTAACTTGTTCTCTTCTTCTCCTTTAACTGTAGTAAAACAATATGCTTTAGCTTTAAGGAAACAAGCCTCTATAACAGTGTAATTAGTTAATTCATCCTTCATCTTACCTAACTCATTATTGTGTAATATACCACATATCTTATTCATTTCTTTTTCTATAGTACTATCCAATGGATTATTTATGTTTATAAAAATACTATCAGTATCTGTTTAATGATAACTACAATCTAACTTTTTCTAAAAGTAATCATATATAGCTTTATACATAAATAGTTTAGCTCTTTCTAATATAACAAAACCAATATATTTAAACTTATCTAACTTGACATTACTTCATGTTTTATGTACTGCCACTAGGTTATCATCAAACTCTATGGCATATTTAAAACTAATATTCTTTACTAATTTAATATATCTATCTACTTCATTAACTAACTCTACATCTTGTTACTGTATACAATTTCTATTGTTTTTCCATAGAAGGCATTACTCATCAGTTTAAACAATACATCTCCAAATTTATCACCCTTAGCTTTAGCTTCTTTTTTTTCTGAAAATTAAACTCATTAAAAGGCTTTAACCATTCACTCTTACCATACTCTAACTTTTGCTTAATTGCAATATACCAAGCTAAACACCAATCTAACATCTCACCATCTATTACATAGTCTTCCTTATCCGTTAACTTCAACATTACTTCTCACTAGGTTTATATCCTTTCTTTTTATTTTCATTTTGATAATCGGTAAACTTATCAATGTTTGCTTTAGTTTTTTCAGGAAAGAATGGATACTTCTTTGTTTTCTGTCTCAACTAATCATTATACTTTATATCAATGGTATAGATATATCCAATATTAGAGCTAGATCTATTATATACTTGATTTGCTAAGCCAGTTTCTGGATTATCACATACTTTGATTTCACCAGTAGGTAAAGCTTGCAACATGGCAGAAGCGTGCAATGAGTTGAAATCTAAATACTTTAAATAATTCTCTTTCCCAGTATACTCAGGATCTATCTTCGTATTCATACATTATACATGACAATCACCTAATACTGAAGCTAACCCTTGTATTGTATCATAAATTTTAACTCTATTTGCTTTGTAATATTTAAGTCAAGATTAGTATATTTCAATCCACATAACCAAGTTAATCCAGGAGTAGAATATGTGTAACAAGGATCTATTTCATATTATTCTAAACATTTATCTCTAAACTTCTCAATTACATCTACCGATAATAATACATCTGTTTTAAGATGAAAATCATATAAACTTCGATTGTATTATATCCAGTATTATTCCAACAACCTATTGCTTGCTTATTTTCTTTATCTGTAATACAACTTTGTTTCAACTTAGAAAAGAATGCTTCCTTAGATGGTAATGTTGTTTCAAGTAGTTTGTCTATACTATCAAACCATTCATATGGGAATATACTTTACGTCTTTCTAACCCAAATTTGTTTAATGTTACACAATCTCTATCACTCAATGTTTTACTTATACCATCATAGCTAAGTGGATGGAAGAACCTAAACATATCTAATGCTTTTGCTTAACCCATATCAATACTAATATATTCTCATCAGTTTTAGTTAATACTTTAAGTCTAATTTTCTTTGCTAGTTTAGTTATAAATAAGTGATTATCATAATTAGTAGAATTAAGTGCATATATTGGTACGAATGCATTCTTAGCTTGGAGGTTAAATTTATTGTGAGCATAACCTCTAAATTTACCATTTAGATGATCATGATCTCTAACAATGTCATTATTTATTTCCTTTTTACAATAATAACATCTACTATATAATGGGGTAACAGTCTCTTCTTTTAATGGAATATTTATTCTAAATATATCTTTAAATAATTTATTATAATAACTCATCCTTCCTATAAACCATTCGACTACTTTATCACCACAGTAAGGTTCATACTCATCTTCTAATATATCAGTATAATCACCTTTTATATATAACCCACAAGCAATATGTAAGTGTTTCCCATCTTTTATTATACATTCAAAATCATAATACATAGCAAATGGTACTCTGTTTTTATAATGAAACTTGTCAAACTTTAGATGTTCATTGTTATGGAATGTTCTTCTTCCAGTATCATTACACATCCCTAAATGTTTATTTAATCCATCATCAGTTTGAAATGAGACACAACCTTTTAGACATGGATAACACTAATGTTTATATGATTTTCTTAATAAAATGACACAACTTTACATAATAGATAAAGATTATCCCAGTATAATATATTACATCCTTTAGGGTCACTATGATTGATTAAAACAGGATCAATAGTTTTATTTCTATATAGATTAAACACGCTAAATAATACTTTATCTTTATTTAATTCTTGTATTCTCTGCAAATCTTTATATCCATAAGGAGGAGGAATCTTTGATAATTTTATCTCATTAAAATATTCAGGTTTATTATAATTTTTAACTCTGTTGGGATGGTCTTTAACAGGGTGTAGATAAGCAATTAAACACAAAAGTAAACATTTGTTATCAGTATTTAGTATATTAAGTATATATCTAGATGTGAATGGAAGCTTTGTTGTACAACCATCACTAGGATAAAACCTATGTATATACATTGTTCTTTTAACAAATCTTTGCATACTCCTTCCAGATTGATTCACCTCTTTTTCTTGCGTTCTAGTCTCTAGTTCACTATTCAACATATCCAAGTCATGAGGACCATTATATTGTCTAGTCATTAGTCTAATTGTGAATTCGTTTTCGTCTACTTTATCATCTGTAGGTTTTGTATACTTTACATCAAAGGTGTTAAACTTGATATAGGGATGTATGTTATACATTGCCTCTAATAAATTCAAGAATTTAATATCTTCATAAATACTGCTGGTTATCCTTATTTGATTATACTTCATATTATGATCTAATCCCAACTCATTAATTTTATCTCGCCACTTCTTATCCAGAAGTTTCTTCTTGTTAACATTTTCTTAATGTTCATCTGATTCATTGTGTTCATTTTTGTTGTTATATCTAGTGTTACATATATCACAAATCCTTCAGTTTTATTATCGGTCTGTTCCCGAGCTATATCCTTATCTTTTCCCTTAAAATTATCCAGATGCATCTTTTTTTTAAATGTTGATCCACACTATATTGACTCAGAGTAGTCTTACACATTCGAACTTACTCCCATTCTTTATTATTTCGCCATTAACTAATCTTACATCATTCATATGTTTTAACGTGTCCACATGTTTAGCATGATCAGTATTTTTATCCAGATACATGTCACAATTATCACAATACTTTATTCCTTCTAGTTCAGGATAATTTTCATCTAATTTTTGTTCTATATCTTCATTAGTAACTTTTATTCCATCCTCATTAGCACTCTCAATAATTTTATTTCTATTACAAAATAGCTCATTCTTTTTATGTTTAAGTGATTGATTATGCCTATAATAATTCTCTTGATTTAACTCTTGATTGCAAGCTTCACATTTAAACTTAATTGTTTTAGGTTTCTGGAAATAGATAAAACCAATAGATGAAGAAGATTCTCTATCTAAAGATGAGTCTCTAGATGATTCTCTCGATGAATCTTTAGATGATTCTTTATTGGTGTAACCACTTCGTGGATCTAAATCTGGATAATATTTTGCTTCAAACTTTCGCAATGACTCACGCATATCTCCTTCTCGTTGTTTTAATTTTGTAACCTGTTTATCATGCTACTCCTTTATTTCTTCATTTGTCTGATTAAACTTTCTGATTGATTCTAAAGAATTTTCTATTTCTACCTTTTGGTTTTCTTTATCTACTGGTTTGACTTCTTCCCTTGGTTTGTTTTTATTTTTAAACATTTGGACAGCTGTGCTAGTAGCACTAGGTTGAGCTTGTCCACCACCAATTTAAGCTTGTTCATGAGGTTGAGCTTGTTCATTTCCAATTAGAATGTTCCCGTTGTTTTCCTGCACATTCATTTTTATATGCCAAATTTTGAAATAATATTATTTAAATACCTTTTCAATACTATAAAAATGATTAGTACTAAATGCGATAAATGTAAAGATAAAGCTTGGTGCTGCAGTTGTGATGAGTGCCAAAGTAAACCTTTATCATGTTTTGTATGTAATGAAATTATAACATATAGAGAGAGACATAAAGATAGGGTTATACATTATAATGATCCCAATCAATATTTAATATGTAAAAAGTTTAAAGTAAATGAACATATCTCTCACTATAGATTTAAACATTACACTTGTAGGATATGCTTGTATCTCAATAGATATAGATTTGGTCATACTAAAGAAAGATTTGGAGAACATGTAAAGAAATTTATGTTTAGTTGAAGTTAGTCGAAGTTAAATCGAAGTTTAGTCCTAATAAAAATGTTACTAGCGTCCCGTTATTTATTATGTTGATATTTTTTATTATAATTGCTGCTTGGAATTATGATATTTATTCTGAATCAAGGAAGAGATTCAATGGATATAGGGATGTTGTACAGGAACCATTTGAAATGAAAAAAAAAACATAACTTTAATATTTATGGTCCATCTAATTCTGGTGAAACAAATTTTATAAAAGAGTTTTGTGGTTTGTATGATACAGCTAATGTATTCTGTATCAATGGCAGTGAGTGGAAGGGATATAATGTATATAGCATTGATGATTTAAAATTATTAGATAATTTAGATAGTTTTGCTAATAGTCTTATTGTGTTTGGTGATATGGGAGAAAACATTAGATTACCAGCTATAGACTAATTATATTCTGAAAGTAGACATCACAATATCAATATAATATGTGTAGGTCATACTGTAAAAATTGTAAATACTAAAGCAAGAGATAACACCCCAGCTATATATATTACTTTAAATAGTTCACAACAATTCTTTGAAAGAGTACAAGAGAAGTTTAAAATTGATTCTAATCTATATAGATTTAAACGTTATAAGTATGGTATAAAAAATTATAATACTATAAGTGACTATTATATTGTATAAGATAAAGATGAAAATGTTGTATATGATTCTAGAATAGGTGATCTTGATATTGAGAAGTATATTGAATATAGAGAGTTTAAGGAAAAAGAATATAATATACTAAATAGTTATTTAACAGATAGAATGTTAGAACCAACACATATTAAACCATATGAGTTAATGTTCTATTTTGAAGAATATTTAGACTTTAAAGGATTAAATAAATCATTTAATTTATATAAAACATATACGAATATGAAAAGTATACTTAATGAGATACATCGTGGATTTGTTGCTAAAATTGGTGTAATTAGTGTATTAGGAATTGAATATAGTTACTATCAAAAATATGGCAATAATAATAATAATAAAATTACTTATAATTTCAATGGTATAGAAATAATGGATATAGATAAGGCAAAAATTAAATTAGGAAATGGTAAGAAGATGACAATAGGTTATGGTTTGATTGATAAAACCAAAATTGCTCTCAATGATCCATTTAAAATAATATATATGTTAGCTATTAGTCTTGTATCTATTTTTGCAACCCATAATGTTATTAATTCTAAAACTAAAAATGATATGTAGAGAATGTAATATTGAAATTGATACTTGTAGTGGATATCCAGAACATGAACTAATGAATCATTATAATAATTTACATAATAGATTAATGGAAAGATGTATGAATTTTATGCAAAGAAAATATAGTGGGTATCACTTTTTGGATATATGTAAATTTAATAGAACAGGTCTTTTAACACCAATACATAGTTTTATTGATTATACCAATTTTAATGATAGTAATAGTGATAGTGATGATAATGTTTATAACAATAAAGACAAAGATAAAGATGATTTTAATAAGGTTTTAAATGAACTAAAAGATAATATTATAGAGATTTTGAAAGATTACATTAAAAATGATTTAAAAATAGAAATTATAAATTAGATAAAAAATGAAATTTTAAATGACTTAAAAACAGAAACCGATATTAAGAAGAAAAGTAATGAAACCGATAATAAAAACAACTAGAGTTTTTTGTTTATGTAAAATTGAAAAAGTAGAGATTGTTTTTTATAAAACTGGTGGTTTATGCAAAAATTTTTGTTCTCAAAAAGTTCCATGTCCCACATGTAATATTGGTATAAAGTTTTATAAAAAAATCTCTATTCTTTTCAATTTTACATAAACAACAAGCTCTAGTTGTTTTATTATCGGTTTCATTACTTTTCTTCTTAATATTAGTTTCTGTTTTTAAGTCATTTATAATTTCATTTTTATCTAGTTTATAATTTCGATTTTTAAAACATTTTTAATGTAATCTTTCAAATTCTCTATAATATTATCTTTTAGTTCATTTAAAACCTTATTAAAATCATCTTTATCTTTGTCTTTATTGTTATAAATATTATCATCACTATCACTATCACTATCATTAAAATTGGTATAATCAATATAACTATGTACTGTTGTTATAAGACCTGTTCTATTAAATTTACATATATCCAAAAAGTGATAGCCACTATATTTTCTTTGCAAACATTTCATACTTCTTTCCATTAATCTATTATGTAAGTTATTATAATGATTCATTAGTTCATGTTCTGGATATCCACTACAAGTATCAATTTCAATATTACATTCTCTACATATCATTTTTAGTTTTAGAATTAATAACATTATGGGTTGCAAAAATAGATACAAGACTAATATCTAACATATATATTATATTAAATGGATCATTGAGAGCAATTTTGTTTTTATCAATCAAACCATAACCTAATGTCATCTTCTTACCAATTCTTAATTTAATTTTCAGCCTTATCTATATCGATTATATCTATACCATTAATATTATTATTATTTTACTATCATTATTATTGCCATGTTTTTGATAGTAACTATATCAAATTCCTAATACACTAATTACACCAATTATAGCATCATATCCATTATGTATCTCATTAAGTATACTTTTTATATTGGTATATGTTTTATATAAATTAAATGATTTTTTTAATCCTTTAAAGTCTAAATATTCTTCAAAAAAGAACATTAACTCATACGGTTTAATATGTGTTGGTTCTAACATTCTATCTGTTAAGTAACTATTTAGTATATTATATTCTTTTTCCTTAAACTCTCTATAATCAATATACTTCTCAATATCAAGATCACCTATTCTAGAATCATATACAACATTTTTATCTTTATCTAATACAAAATAATAGTCACTAATAGTATTATAGTTTATTATACTATACTTATAATGTTTAAGTCTATATAGATTAGAATCAATTTTAAACTTCTCTTGTATTCTTTCAAAGAATTGTTGTGAACTATTTAAAGTAATATATATATAGCTGGGGTGTTATCTCTTGCTTTAGTTTTTAATTCTGTTACAGTATGACCTACACATAGTATATTAATATTGTTATGTCTACCTTTAGATTATAATGAGTCTATTGCTGGTAATCTAATGTTTTCTCCCGTATCATCAAATATAATAGGACTATTAGCAAAACTATCTAAATTATCTAATAATTTTAAATCGTCAATGCCATATACATTATATCCCTTCCACTCACTGCCATCGATACAGAATACATTAGCTGTATCATACAAACCACAAAACTCTTTTATAAAAGTTGTTTCACCAGATTTAGATTGACCATAAATAATAAAGTTATGTTTTTTCATTTCAAATGGATCTGGAACAATATCCCTATATCCCTTGAATCTCTTCCTTAATTCAGAATAATTATCATAAATCCAATAAGCAATTATAATAATAAATATCAACATATAAAATAACGGGAACGCTAGTAACATTTTTAATAGGACTAAACTTTGATTTCAAATTACTTTAACTGTTCTCTAAACCTTTCTTTAGTATCACCAAATCTATATCTATTGAGATACAAGCATATCCCACAAGTGTAATGTTTAAATCTATAGTGAGAGAAATGTTTATTTACTTTACACTTTTTTCATATTAAATATTGATTGGGATCATTATAATGTATAACCACATGATTATGTCTCTCTCTATATGTTATAATTTCATTACATACAAAACATGATAAAAGTTTACTTTGGCACTCATCACAACTCCAACACCAAGCTTTATCTTCACAATTATTGCATCTGGTACTAATCATTTTTATAATATTAAAAAGGTATATAAATAATATTATTTCAAAATTTGGCATATAAAAATGAAAATGCAGGAAAACAAAAACAACGGGAACTTTCTAGTTGGAAATGAACATGCTCAATCTCATGAACAAGCGCAATTTGGTGGTGGATGAGCTCAATCTAGTGCTACTAGCACAGCTGTCCAAAGGTTAAAAAATAAAAATAAACCAAGGGAAGAAGTCAAACCAGTAGATAAAGAAAAACAAAAGGTAGAAACAGAAAAATCTTTAGAATCAATCAGAAAGTTTAATCAGATAAATGAAGAAATAAAAGAGTAGCATGATAAACAGCTTACAAAATTAAAACAACGAGAAGAAGATATGCGTGAGTCATTGCGAAAGGTTGAAGCGTAATATTGTCCAGATTTAGATTCACTAAGTGGTTACACCAATAGCGAAACTTCCAACAATTCATCTAGAGAATCATCTAGAGAATCATCTTTAGATAGAGAATCATCTTCATCTATTGGTTTTATCTATTTGCAGGAACCTAAAACAAATAAGTTTAAATGTGAAGCTTGCAATCAAGAGTTAACTCAAAAGAATTATTATAAGCATAGTCAATCACTTAAACATAAATAGAATGAGCGATCATATAATAGAAATGAAATTTTTGAGAGTGCTAATGAGGATGGAATAAAAGTTACTAATGAAGAGAAAGAACAAAAGTTAGATAAAAATTATCCTTAACTAGAAGGAATAAAGTATTGTGATAGTTGTGACATGAATCTGGATAATAATACTGAACATGCTAAACATGTGGACACATTAAAACATAGAAATAATGTAAGATTAGTTAATGGGAAAATAATAAAGAATGGGAGTATGTTCGATTGTGTAATATGTAAGACTACTCTGAGTTAATATAGTGTGGATCAACACTTAAAAACAAAGAAGCATCTGGATAATGTTAAGGGAAAAGATAAGGATATAGCTCAGGAAGAGACCCATAATAAAACTGAAGGATATTGTGATATATGTAACACTAGATATAACAATGAAAATGAACACAATGAATCAGATGAACATAAAGAAAATGTTAAACAGA
The DNA here is from genome assembly GCF_964194025.1 of Convolutriloba macropyga. Lineage (NCBI taxonomy): Eukaryota > Metazoa > Xenacoelomorpha > Acoela > Convolutidae > Convolutriloba > Convolutriloba macropyga. The sequence continues at coordinate 82,783,815 of NC_134470.1, read as the reverse complement.
GAAAACTTGTTGATAAGAAGTGGCGAATTAAAGTTAATGAGTTGGGATTAGATCATCATATGTATAATCAAATAATCATAACAAGTAGTAATTATGACGATATTAAGTTCTTGAATTTATTAGAGGCAATGTATACAGTACATGCCCATATCAAGTTTAACAACTTTGATGTAGTTAAGTATACAAAACCTACAGATGATAAGTTAGAAGAGAACGATTTCAAATTTAGACTAATGACTGGACAATAAAATGGTCCTCATGACTCGGATATGTTGAATAATGAACTAGAGACTAGAAAGCAAGAACATGAGATGAATCAATCTGGATGGAGTATGCAAAGATTTGTTAAAAGAACAATGTATATACATAGGTTTTATCCTAGTGGTGGTTGTACAACAAAGCTTCCATTCACATCTAGATATATATTTAATATACTAAAAACTGATAACAAGTGTTTACTTTGGTGTTTAATTGTTTATCTACACCCTGTTAAAGACCATCCCAATAGCGTTAATAATTATAATAAACCTGAATATGTTAATGAAATAAAATTATCAAAGATTCCTCCTCCTTATGGATATAAAGATTTGCAAAGAATACAAGAATTGAATAAAGATAAAGTATTATTTAACGTGTTTAATCTAATTAAAAATAAAACTATTAATCCTGTATAAATCAATCATAATGACCCTAAAGGATGTAACATATTATACTGGGATAATCATTATCTATGTAAAGATGTGTCATTTTATTAAGAAAATCATCTAAACATAAGTGTTATCCATGTCTAAAAGGTTGTGTCTCATTTCAAACTGATGATGCATTAAATAAACATTTAGAGATTTGTAATGATACTGGAAGAAGAACATTCCACAATAATGACTATCTGAGGTTTGATAAGTTCCATTATAAAAACAGAGTACCATTTGCAATGTATTATGATATTGAATGCATAATAAAAGATGGGAAACACTTACCTATTCCTTGTGGGTTAGATATAAAAAGTGATTATCCTGATATATTAGGAGATGAGTATGAATGTTACTGTGGTGATAAAGTAGTCGATTGGTTCATAGGAAGGATGAGTTATTATAATAAATTATTTAAAGGTTTATTTAGTATAAATATTCCATTAAAAGATGAGACTGTTACCCCATTATATAGTAGATGCTATTATTGTAATAAGAAAATAAATAATGACATTGTTAGAAATCATGATCATCTAAATGGTAAATTTAGAGGTTATGCTCACAATAAATGTAACCTCCAAGCTAAGAATACATTCGTACCAATATATGTAATTAATTCTACTAATTATGATAATCACCTATTTATAACTAAACTAGCAAAGAAGATTAGACTTGAAGTATTAACTAAAACTGATGAGAATTATATTAGTTTTGATATGGGTTATGCAAAAGCATTAGATATGTTTAGGTTCTTCCATCCACTTAGCTATGATGGTATAAGTAAAACATTGAGTGATAGAGAGTGTGTAACATTAAAAAAATTTGGGTTAGAAAGACGTAAAGGTATTTTCCCATATGAGTGGTTTGATAGTATAGACAAACTACATGAAACAACATTACCACCTAAGGAAGATAGATCCTGAGTATACTGGGAAAGAGAATCATTTAAAGTATTTATACTTCAACTCATTATACGCTTCTGCTATGTTGCAAGCTTTACCTACTGGTGAAATCAAAGTATGTGATAATACAGAAACTGGCTTAGCAAATCCAGTATATAATAGATCTAGCTCTAATATTGGATATATCTATACCATTGATATAAAGTATAATGATGAGTTGAAACAGAAAACAAAGAAGTATCCATTCTTTCCTGAAAAGACTAAAGCAAACATTGATCAGTTTACAGATTATCAAAATGAAAATAAAAAGAAAGGATATAGACCTAATGAGAAGTTAATGTTGAAGTTAACGATAAGGAAGACTAGGTAATAGATGGTGAGATAATAGATTGGTTATTAGCTAATGGTTTGAAGTTGGAAGATATTACAATTAAGCAAAAGTTGGAGTACAGTAAGAGTGAATGGTTAATACCTTATATTGAGTTTAATGTTCAGAAAACAAAAGAAGCTAAAGCTAAGGGTGATAAATTTGTTATATTTGATATATGACAATTTTTATTATTTTAAAATTTCTTTCAATTTTTGTTCAAGTTTTTTCGCAAGTTGGTTTTACGTGCTTTTTACACGGTCTCATCTGCGAAGCAGTTTCACTGATTAGTTTTATACTAGTATCTGGGGACGTCCACTGGAGTCAGTGGGGATAGAGCCCAAACTATCCGTCTGATAACGGTTAATTACCAGCTTAAATCGACACTAGTGGTTTGCTTTAAGTGAGACAAGAAATGATAGATTTTAAGTATAAAAGAAGTGAATATAGAGTGAAATATAAATGGAAATAGAGTAATGTGTATATGGCTGGCTCTGTGTCTCAATGGCACGTAGGCAGCCATATACACATTACTATAAAAACCCCAGTCGATACCGGATGGTTTCCAGGTTGAGGTCTCAGACAGAAAGTCAATATGTCCAGACCCAGACGAACGCACGACGGGGGTGACGTTTGTTCAAATTTACATAGTCTGGAAGCACGGAAAAAACGCACAAAACTCTGGACATGAACGCACAAAAGGTCTGATGAAAGCACGAAATTCTTGAACGATCAGATCTTGCAAGAATCTTACGAAAAACGATAAGATTGCAAAATCTTGCAAACTGAATAGAGATCTTGCACGATAATCATGAAATTCCGGCTGTGGATGCACATAAAGATTATAACTACTCCATTTGATAACAAGGCAAGAGAAAGGTTGCAAGCAACAAAAAATGTGCGCAAAGCTTGTACAATTAGATTCTTTTACTCATAGCAGTGCTGAATTGAAAAGAAACAAAACGGCACAAAAAATAAAGCGTTCCTCAAAAAATCTCTTTCAATTTTCCGGTGCCACAAAAATTGGGTTTGTTTAATCGGGACAAGTTATGCTAAAAAACATGTTTGACTTAACGAAGACATTTTGATTAACGCTGATTTTTTTCTATGTACTTTTTCTGTTTTATGTAGAAATCTACATAAATGGAATAAAGACTTAAACACGCATAATTATCACGAAAAATTAATGGAAATCTTTAAAAGGTTATTTTGTATACCACTAGATTGTCATCGAGGAAGGCAAATCGCGTTTTCGTTGTTTCCTCATATGATGCCCGATTGTCGAATGGTTCACATGCTCTAATGGGGCCAACCGTTAATGACTCATTCATTGGCGTTTCCAATTCAATGACTGCATATTGCCGAGTACTGGATTTCTTGTTGATGGCGTCTCTATAGTGGTAGCTATGAATAACGGCCTTGGCAAGTATCTCTTGATCACCTTTGACCTGCTTGTACTTCAAACCTGTAGCAAAAAAACTTAGGCATGAAACCCTAATTTTAAGCTAAATTTCTGGCTCGGTTAAGGCAAAGTTAAAGGATTTCTTAAGTTTATGTTAAGGTAATTAATTGAGGTAATAATAAGGCAAGTTAGGGTAAAATTTAAGATTTTTAAGGTAATGATTTACTCTTAGGGTAAAGTTAGGGTTAGTTAAGGTGATTTAAGGAAAAGCAAATCTACCTTAACAAAAAAGGTGAGTTAGGATGGTGTTTATGGTAAACTTTATTAAGTGTGTAGAGGTGTAAGCATTATCTTTAAAACTCCCATCAATTATAGAGCACTTTCCGAATATCTTGTGTTTTTAATTTTCAAAGTAGTATAAATATGCATGAAAAAAATGTAGAGTTCATCGTTCAGGCACAGGAAAGAATAAAACTGAAACTCTTTTTTTGTAAATTTAAGGTTCTGAAGTTCAGTTGGATAAGAATTTTGCTATTTGTCCGAACAAAGATTGGTAGGCCATAGTGACTTTTTTTACCAGGACATACACACTAAATAAAGTTAAGGTTTTTTTTCCTTTAAACCGTTGATTGTTTTACCTTAACTTTACCTTAACTTGATTAAAGGTAGAAATTTATGTCAACTCTGTTTAGGCAAAATTAGCTTCAATTACTTTAACTTTCTTTTGTTAAGTTAGACTTTTGTTAGACTTGTAGAACAGCAACAAATCGCAGTAGTCAAAATTGACCTTTATTTCATCGATTTTGCCCAAGAAACAAGTAAAGCGACTCTGAGCTCCTTTTTACAACCTTGAGCGTTTTGCAGAGAGATCTACCTATTAACTAACTTTAGGGTCTATCCGAATTAGCAAAAAAATGATCTTAAGTTTCATTTGTAACAAAAATTTAAAAAACATTACCGCAGTCCCCTGCACACATATGATAAATAAATACACTGGATTGTTTTATAAATAAAAATAGTCGCTTTTAAAATGAGAATAGAATCTTCTCAGTCTGGCAATGGTTAAAATTTTGCAAAATTCGCATTTTTTGTCAAGATAAAGAATTTTAAAATGAGATGTACTTTGCAGCTAGAAAGCTTTCAAATCGCGAATTCTTTGAAGTTGAGTTTTAGTCGTCTAAATAAAGTTCACTAGTTTTTTCAGTTGGCAAATTGTTGGCTCTTCTTAGAAACCATATCCAAGACCATATATGGTTCCATAGACGAAGCGCATTGATTTCGTGTATGATCTTGCTATGGCATCCAAGAAACCATAAATGGTCTTGGATATGGTTTCTAAGAAACCATTGACACCCGACTCCTCAGCGTCGATTTGGTCATCATCGTTGATATGGTATGAACAAATCATGTATGATCTTAGATATGGTTTCCAAGAAACCATATATGGTCTTTGATATGGTTTCTAAGAAACCATATATGGTCTTTGATATGGTTTCTAAGAAACCATATATGGTCTTTGATATGGTTTCCAAGAAACCATATATGGTCTTTGATATGGTTTCTAAGAAACCATATATGGTCTTTGATATGGTTTCTAAGAAACCATATATGGTCTTTGATATGAATTCTAAGAAACCATATATGGTCTTTGATATGGCTTCTCGGAAACCATATATAATCTTGGTACAGTTTTCAAGGAGCCATATGTGGTCTTTGATATGGTTTCTTAGTAACCATAAATGATCTTGCTATGGTATTCAATAGTCTATATCTGGCCTTTGATATGGTTGCCAAGAAACCATATATGATATTTGTATGGTATCCAGGAAGCCATATAAGGTCTTAGATATTGTTTGAAGGAATTCAAACATTGCACTGGATATAATGACCAGTTTTGCGTGCAAGAGCAATAAAAAATAATTTAATTCCGCAACCCTTTAGAGTGATGAAGATTAAGTTACAAATTTTTGGGATAAACGCTGACAACTAAAGCTTAAAAAGCTAAACAATAAAGCTAAAAATAATTAAAAAAATCGAAAACGCCAGAAAAAATTATTTAAAGAGAAAAAGTAATGAAAGTCTTAAGAAATGTTCCTGAACCGCCTTCATAATTCCTCAAAAACTTTGCATATTGAGAAAAAATTTGGTCAAAATTCAATTTTCATTGAATTATTACTATACCACATTCACGAAACAAAGTGAAAAATCAATTCAATTATCTTAAATGAACAAAAATAAGGAAGCACAAGTTTTCGTCAAGAGTTAGTCCTCTTCAGTTCTTAGTTCCTGCAAATCCGAAACGAGAAGCGAGAGTGAATTTCTAATCTCACGGGGAGCACAACAATTTTCACTTATCAACAATAAACGCGGTTTGAGTTTTTTCGCGACCACGCAGTTCTCTGCTATGTAATCCACGAGCACACCTATACTGTATATGTCGGAGCAGTATCCGGTTTTTGCTTGCTTTTCGTTGCGCAGCTCAAATTCAATTTGCTTGTACTTTTTATTATACAGTTCTCGTTCAGCAGCATCAAGACTGTATGTGACTGGAAAATCAGACAACGTCGCTTTTCCAAAGTCCAGGATTTTCGATGTCTCATGATTTGCCATGACGTTACTGGCATGAATATCCAGATGCATAACCTGTCAATTAGTAAACATTTCACAGAAGTTACATCATCTTACTGTATTCTGAGACTGAAGAAAAAAGCTTACTTGACGAGAATGAAGAAAAGATATGGCCTCGGAAACTTCAAGTAGCCTGTCAATCCACTTATTGTCAATTTTACCCACTGCATGCTGTTTTACTGTTAGGCCAAAAAACCTTTCGCAGACAAGACCACCTTTTTTTGCCCAAAAACCATACAGAAAAGGGAAGAACTTTTGTCTCCAGTCACTAGGATAATCGAGAATTTTTCTCAGGATTCTTCCCTCTAACAAAAGTTCCTCGCTCGCGCCTTCCAAAGGAAGTTTTATAACGCATTTTATTTTGCCTTGGAATCCGAAACTGCAGGCGTATACCTGTCCAAAGGACCCAGAACCCAAACATCTCTCCAATCTCAGTTCGAAATTGTTAGCATCGAAGAAGGAAACTGGTGTTAGTGTTTTCAGGGAATGTCGTCTCTGCAGTCGTCCATCATGATTTTCTCGGCGGTCTGAGCGAACAATAGGGCAAAATCGCTTGGGTTGGTTTTGATTGAAAACGCTCTAAACATTGTTTAAGCACGTATAATAAAAAACTTTGTTCGAAGTTGACAAGCTGTTTTCAACTTACTCTAAAATTGTTCTGACGTTTCTTCGAAGACATCAAATTGTTTGAGCATTCCAATACTTTGAGTTCGAGCTTTTTCTGAGCCATGGCAAGGTCTTTCTCTAGTGAAGTGTTCCTTTGCTTCAGGAAACCAACCTGCCTCTCCGCAAACTTCTTCTTTCGCTTTGCCAGACTTTGAGCACTTCTTTTACCACGTTTTTTGTGTTTTGGCAGAAAATTGGGCTCATTATTTTCAACATTCATTCTCTTAAAAAATAACAGTATAAATAGTAGGGATTGCTATCAATAGACAACAAGACAACAAAACCAGCAGCTCAAATTACTACATCAAAAAGTAGAAGACGAATTTGATTTAATTACCAAACAGTTTTCAAACCAGATAAGTAGAATAGGTTACTGGCAACACCTCAGTTAACTCATCAGTCATGTTCAAAACACGGTAATAGTGGAACAAGATACTTCTTTGCATCTATTTGAAAAAAAAATGCATTTTTCTCTAATGTCGCAGTCGGAAATCAAAAACAATTTGTCCGTTTTCTCCACACACACATAGGACTGAATCTCTGAAGGCAAGCCATCGCTATTGCACTTTACAGTTTCCAATACCCTATATTGCTCCACTGCAAGTTTTTCCACACCAGAGTTTGTGTAAAATATTTTAATTTGGCCATATCGGGTCTTCTTTTTTGTCGCGAAAGATATATAACTGTTTTTGTGACAACTATGAGCCTTCGAATCATAAAAAACACCTGCAAATTGCCCCCATCCGTAAAAAACATCTCCGTCTTTCCTTAAGTCCTCGGGTACATTTGACACGACAGGCCGCCTTTTTAATTTTAACTTACTCTGCCTCAGATTGAGACACCAGTCCTGGAGACAGTCGCCCATCACTTCTACTCGCAAAGAGTCTTTGTTTCGTCTGTACCGCTTAACAAGCAAAGGCAGATGGTTCACAGTTCCTGTAAATTTGGACTGAAGCAAATAGTTAGCCGACTCAAACATCATGGCGGAAGTTGCCCACAGAGGACCAAATTGTCTCACTTGCCAGGCCAGATGTGTCAATGAGTGCACATTTGGCGAGAAAACAACTTCGCCGTAATCTTCGTCTAACTTTTGAAGATAAATATTAATGAGTTTTCCAGCGTCATCAGCGTATTTGGACGAAATCATCAGAAGTCTGATAGCGTAGATAAGCAACAGAAAACGTTCGTAGAGTCTGTCATTGACTGAAAAACTGAACAACACAGGTCCGATATAGAAAAGCCATAATCGAAACTCGTTTGCTTTGAAAAATTCGAGTTCGGATAGCGGTCGCAGTTTTCGTTTAAACTCTTTTGGCAACTAAAACAGAAAACGCTATGCAAAAAAAACGACTATTGATTTAGCTAAAAGCCAAAAATTACTAGTTTTGAAAAAATCAGTTACGGTAAATCCTGCAAACTTACTTGCATGCTGCTGACAATTTGATTAAGCCTTTGTTTGTCAGATTTAATAGTTTTTGCATCAATAACGCTCAGCATAACTTTTGTCACGCCTAGATACACTTGATGCATGACGTCAATGGGTGCCGTTAGTGGTAGATCACTGATGAGGCTGAAGAGCTGGCTCGGTCCTTTAACACCTTTGACAGCTTTGCATTTTTCTTCTCTCAGTTTCTGCAAGCATTCCTTGTGAATTTTGCTGGTTCTCATTTGGAATGGTCGATTTTCGTTGTCGTAACGTGGGAAAAATCTTATATCGTCTTTAATCTCTCTTTTAACCAGACAGAGAGTACAAGCATATTTTGCCAGGTGATGATGCATGTTCAAAATGGCAGCGGTTGCCGGGATATCAGCAATCAGTAGTACGATATCGAATACCACGCTGTACGAGAGGTCATCAAGAGAAACAGTTACGTGCCGTTGACGAAATTTTTCTTCTATGTCCTACAGAAAACAAAACCTTAAATATTTTGAAGAACAACAAATTCCTTTTTCTCAAAATTAATCGGCCGAGAATTCAAGAAAATTATTTGCTATATTTTTTACGACGACAAAGAAAACGCTTTCAAACTTACAAATTTTTTGCGCAAGGATTGGTTTTTAACTAAGGGCATGACAAATACTTACTTGAAACAAGCAGTCCCAATCGGGTTTATTGTTCCCAAACCACAGACTTGCAAGAACAATATTTTCGAAGGAAGCTCTCAATCCCGGTGGTAGGTTCGCAACAGCAAGCCAAACCGGCCAAATTGACTTCTTGGACGATCGAAGTATTTTCACGCCATCAGAATTTAACAGTAGAGAAATGTGCAGCGTTTTTGAGGAGAAGTCAAACAATTGTGGAATCGTCAAGTCACTACCGGCAGTCTTTGCCATACAATAATCGTTAATATGCTTAATATTGCGCTGAATTATTTGATGGAGCTCATCTACAAAATTCAACAAGAACACTTCACCGTCAGCACTCGGTTTCTTCATTTTAGTGCACTGCTTATTAGTGAGATGATACTGCTTTTTTAAAGTTTTCATACTTGGCAAATCTTCCCGCCCACTGACAATTTTTACAAGTTTTATCCATTTAGCTAACTCAGCGTCGGATGTGCCATGTTCAGCTGCAATTGAGTTGACGCAAATGCTGAAATTTGAGGCCGTTGCGCTATTCAAATTGCGTGTTTAAAAATCACGCTTAGAATCATCACTGTCTGTAGGAGGAACTAGTTCGCAACCGATTCGTGAGAGCTCAGATGGAATATCAATATCGAAAAAAGCTTCCTTAGGCGAAGATATCAAATGATTTGAGGCATTATCTCCTTCATGGTTTTCAGACGCAAGAAAACCGCCGGAGAATTGAGAAAAATTTCCGTCTTCCTCAACGTTTGATGAGTTGCGAGGGCTGTTACTACTGAGTGATAATATATCGGAACTATCAGAATCAAAATATCGCATTTCAGTTTCCAATTTCAATCGTTTTCTGTTACTGTTGCCTCTAAAAAATCTGCGTCTAGCTTGAATGTAGCGCGATCTTATATTAGCGTCAACAAGAGTGCTTCTAGGTTTTAGAAAAAGCATTTGCGAACTATCATTAGTCAGTTCTCGAGAAGATGACTGCTCGTGTTCATCGCTATGAACGCAGAGACACTCACAATTTCCCTCACCAAAATATGAGTCTCCGTAAAATACAGTAATTTCGTCACCTGGGAGAATTTCTCGAACTATTTGCAGTTTAACGCATTTCCGCCGCTTCCATTCTGTAATTTGATATCTACAATTAGGAGAGCAAGAATGATTTGCAAAGCGCACAGCACCAATCATAATTCTCGATTTTCTGCAAATTTCTGTTGGCTTGAACACCGAAACAGGAGAAATTTTAGATTCGTTTTCCGCGTCGATTTGTTCTATTGCGGCCCAAACGTTCTCTATGTCTTGATCTGGTTTTCCGGGTTTTAGTGACTTTCTTCCGACATAAAATAAACCATAGCCTCCAAAAGAGTCGTGCTTGAAGGTAAAGTTGGCTTTTATGGCGTCTTCGTAATTTGTCCTCAGCAATTGGTCAAAGCTTTCATAAAGTGAGTCAGTTTGTAGTAATTCAGAATATTGCTGAGCTGGCACTTTTTCAACCATGCTCTCCACTGGAACGCCTTCATACTGAACAAGTAATTCCGTCACGTGTGCATCGCACTGAGCAAGAACTAAACATTTGTCTCTCCTTTTCATTTAATCTAGAAGAACACAAAAGGAAGGTTAAGAGAACAAAGGAAGGTTGAGAGAACACAACAATGCGTTATCGCCAGGAAAGTGAACAGCAATATGAGTTTCAAGAGCTTATTTGTCTTAATGGTATTAGAACAACGCCAAAACAGAATGTGGAAAGTATTAAAAAGTTTTTCTTTGAGTCTAGCAGTCGACGCAGGGATTATATTGAGGAGACAATTACACAGTAGCACAATTAAGATATCACGTTTTGCAAACTAAACTAAGACATGATACAAGTAAGAGTGAACTAAAAACAGCAAACAATTTACAATTTAGTCAATCTTTAGACAAGTATTACGAGTCTGTTGATATTGAGTTCAAAGAACAAATTTACTTTGCCTGCGTATTCGGGTACTTTCGCTTTAAATCAAGTCCCAACTGATTGGCCGCATTTCGAGCTTCACGAAATGCAATTTGCGGTTGCCTTGGATATTTGTTTTTAATGACTTCTGAAACAGAAAACTGTAGTATAAACAATAAAGAAAATGAAACGTAGTTTTGCCAAAAAAATGTTTGATGTTCTAAAAACCAAATGAGTATTGTCTGAGTTAAAAAACACCTCAAGGGTTCTAACGCAGTTTTTGCTCAAATTTTTCAAAAGCACCTGGAAAACCGAAACTAGTTTTTTTAAATGCAAAAAATGAAAATCTAACTCTCGAAAGCCAACTCCAATTCCAGGTCTACTCGAGGTCGCATTTCTACGAGGTTTTTTCCGTGCCCTATCATATGCGTAATCAGTTGACAATTTTCTTCCTCTCCGAAAATTTTCTTTGCCAGTTCGCGACCAAATTTTGACGGCTCAACTCCCGCCTGCAGCTCCATGCAATTGAAATCATTTACCACTACTGCATTGGATGAACGAGAATTGTCAACAACAAGTTTCTCCCCAATCAAGTAATGTTGCATTGTGCTGAGAAATTCGTTATTGTTAGCTTTTTCTTTTCGTCTGATTTCCCTTAGATTTTGCCGGTGTTTGACTATCATTTGGTCCAAGTTATTCTTTAACTCGGCAAAGCAGTCCGGTTCAGCCTCCATTGAACTTCCTTCTGTACTTGGTGTCTCTCGTACTTCTTTGGTCAAAGCAGATCTCATATTTTCAACAGGAGCACCCTCATCCTCACTTTCTGACAATATCTGTGCTTTTCGTTTGTTTGGTTGTTTTTTCTTTGATGATTGTGAAACACAATTTTCCTCATCAGAAAAAATAACGCTTCTGTCAAGCTCACTCATAGATCTGAAAAAGTAAAAAAAAATCGATTACGCTGTAGAGAAAACCCAAGATCAGACGTACGGCAGACAGCTTGCAAAAAACTAATTCTAACTCAATTGCAAACAAAAAACTGTAGTTTTTGTAAGCTTTTTATAAGTCTAGGAAAGTCCCTCAATTTCAGAGTAATAGATACGGCGACTTGGATACGCAAAAAGGATAATTATAAAACTATTGAGAAAACCGAAAGCAGGAGAACTTTTTTGCAACAAGTTAAACATGTATTGCAAATGGTTTTTTTCAGAAAAACTTTATGAACCGAACAGCTTAAAAAAGAACAAAAGCGATAAATAAAAAGCAATCATAAAACACAGTCCACTTGATAAACAGTCCACAGTCCACAGTGGCATGATAAGAATTGGCTAAACAGACAAAGATCGCTTTACAAGACATTGTGTAACTTTGACCAGCAGAGTTGACATTTTACAAACTTGGAGCTCAGGTACTGTTGGTGGCAATTGGTTCTTCGTTTTCTTTTTTCGAGCTGAGGCCAACAGTTCTCGAGTCTTCCCTTGCTTTCTTTACTTTCTTTTCAGGAAATCGTTTCCTCATTTCGGCGCCGTACTGATTAGCACCATTTAGTGCTTTTTCCATCGCAAAACTGACGTTGTTTGAGAAGTTTCGTGCAACACAATTTTTAAACTTCTCTTCCAAAGTAGAATCGCACGGTTTTCGAGAGTTTTCTTTCAAGAGTTTTGCACCAACTCGCTCATTGATCAGTGCGCATTGATCGTCGCTCCCAAAAACTGCAGCAGCTAAACAGCGACCAAACTGAGACGGACCCTGATCTGGAACAAGAGTCATCAAATCAAAGTCTCCAACCCATATAGGATCACTATTATCGCGGTCAACTGAGGCAACAACACATGGTTCGTTTTCCGTTTTGGAGGGTTTCGCCTGCTTGATTAGAGAAGTCAATTTTGCCCTAAGAGTTTGATTCTCTTTGACCAATTTTCTTGCATGCTCCTCCTGAATGTCCAGAACTTCTTGAAACTTTTTCGACAAAACATTCGTCACATCAGTTAGAAATGCTTCGGAAGCCATTTTCGCACCCTACAACAAAAATTTCTGATATAAATAGGTTCGAAAACATTTTAAATCGCTTGACTATGGTTGATATTGATCAGAAAGTTTAAGAGGCTGACACAATTAGTGCATGCAGAAACTTCTAGGCGTTTCAACCCTGGCCTGAATTCGATTTTTGGTCGGTATTCTTCATCTAGCTTTTCTAAATTACTCTGAAGCCGAATTTCAATGGTAAAATCAATTAAAAACCTTGTCCACTGGTGTAGAAGTTGACCCAAGTACAATGACTGGCTCCTGTAAACTTCTGTCGTTGTCCATCATAGAGTCGCCAAACCTGAGAACTTTTGACGGCCCAGCTTTGGACTCCACTGCTTTCCTTTTCTTCTTGCTACCAACGTTTACGTCTTTTGAACTTTCTTTTCTTTCTGAGACCCTGCCTCTGCTTTCTGGCATGTCAGTTTGCGACTCACTACAAAAAACAAAATAAATCAGATTCTTTTCAGAAAATCATTGGAATCATTTTCCTACTCTGCTGACTGATTAACAAAAAGTACTTGTCTGATCTAATGTGAAAGCAAGTTGCTTAGAAGCCAAAGCTTTTGAACAATGAAATATTTCACCTCAAGTTACGAAAAAAATTCTTACGGTAGATAACTAATATCCGTCAGCGAACCGTCAGCTTGGGCTACCTTGGATGAAATGGCTTCCTCGGCCGCAAACACCTGGAACTTGTTCACTCTACAGCTGAGTGAAGCTTTAAATTCCTCGTTATTGTACTTGAATTTCACTTTTTCACCTGGAGCTAGCCCCATTTTCATTTCCCTGCTGCCAGCAAACTCTTTCGGCCAATATACACTATTGTAAGTAAGAGAAAAAGGATTTATGTCGCCCTTCTTATAAAATATCCAGACGTATTTTTGAGCTTCACGCTCCTGCTTTTCGTCATCTGCTGTTGCCTGATAGAGCTGCGAATTCACGCCTTTATTCGGTCGCTCAGTTCTTCGAAGAGTTTCCATCAAAAGTGAAAACAAGAAAAAATCAAAAATCCCTGTTGATAAATCATTTCTAGAAAATATAAGCTTTAAGGGAGACAAAATACCGTGAAGAAGTAAAGTTTCTTATGAGTTTAAAAACTAAGAGTACTTCAAACGTATTTTGAAGGTTAGTGCTTGAACAGATACACTAAGAGGTTGGTTTTTTTTATTGGAGCTCACTATATACAATTGCACGACAAAATTTGAAAAAAAAAACAAAACAAATCAGGCACATATTGCAATTGACTTTTTGTGATGGACATCTGACGCTAAATCAATTCAGATTTTATCAACTTCGAGTTAAATCAATTGCGATAAAAAGACTGATAAGACAAAGATATTACATATCACAAGCATCTCGAGAAAAAGAAGACTTTCGAGAGGAGACGCTTCTTTTTTACTAATTGCAACTTTTATCGCCAATTTCCAAATCTAGTAGATTTAAGCAAAAAATCGCACTGCATATAGTGGTTACAACCTATTTAGGCGCAGACAAGACAGAAAACACTAGAATATTACATTTCACAAGCATCTGGAGAAAAAGAAGACTTTCGAGAGAAGAACCCTCTTTTTTTTCTAAACAATCGCAACATTTATAGCAATTTTCTAAATCTGGACAAATTTTACTACAAATCACACTGCATATAGTAGTTACAGCCTAGTTACGAGCAGAGAGGACCGATAAAACTAATATATCTCATTTCACAAGCACCTCGAGAAAAAGAAGACTTTCGAGTGAAGACTCTTCTTTTTTACTAATCGCAACTGTATCGCAAATTTGCAAATCCAGTACATTTAGGCAATAAATCGCACTGTATATAGTGGTTACAACCTATTTAGGCCCATAAAAGACAGAAAGTACTAGAATATTACATCTCAAAAGCATCTGGAGAAAAAGAAGACTTTCGAGAGAAGACACTTCTTTTTTACTAATTGCTAACTTTACTAACTTTTATCACAATTTTCGGAATCCAGTAGATTTAAGCTCTAAATCGCGCTGCATATAGTTGTTACAACCTAGTTAGGTGCAAAAAAAGGCCGATAAAACTAAGATATTACAATTCACAAGGATCTCGAGAAAAAGAAGACTTTCGAGAGAAGAATCCTCTTGTTTTTTTTTTAATAATCGCAACTTTTATCGCAATTTCCCTATTTCACTGGAAATTTTACATGAATCACATTGCATGTAGTAGGTAGAACTTAGTTTAAAGCAAAAAAGACCGATAAAACTAATATATATCATTTCACAAGAAACTCGAGAAATAGAAGACTTTCGAGAGGAGACGCTTCTTTTTTACTAATCGCAAAATTTATCGCAATTTTTCAAATCCAGTAGATTTAAGCTCTAACTCGCGCTGCATATAGTTGTTACAAACTAGTTAGGTGCAAAAAAGACCGATAAAACTAAGATATTACATTTCACAAGGATCTCGACAAAAAGAAGGCTTTCGAGAGAAGACACTTCTTTTTGACTAATCGCAACTTTTATCGCAATTCTCCAAATCCAGTAGATTTCATCAATAAATCGCACTGCATATAGTAGTTTTAACCTATTTAGGCGCAGAAAAGACAAAAAAAAACTAGAATATTACATTTCACAAGCATCTGGGAGAAAAAGAAGACTTTCGAGAGAAGAACCTTTTTTTTAATAATCGCAACTTTAATAGCAAATTTCTAAATCCGGACGAACTTTACTGCAATTCACACTGCATATAGTAGTTATAGCCCAGTTAAGGGCTAAAAGCACCGATAAAACTAAGATATCTCATTCCACACGCACCTCGAGAAAAAGAAGACTTTCGAGAGAAGAGTCTTCTTTTTTACTAATTGCAACTTTTATCGCAATTTCCCGATTTCATTGGAATTTTTACATGAATCACATTGCATATAGCAGGTATAACTTAGTTCAAACCAAAAAAGACCGATAGAACTGATATATCCCATTTCACACGCACCTAGAGAAAAAGAAGACTTTCGAGAGAAGAGTCTTCTTTTTTACTAATTGCAACTTTTATCGCAACTTCCCGATTTCATTGGAATTTTTACATGAATCACATTGCATATAGTAGGTATAACTTAGTTCAAAGCAAAAAAGACGGATAAAACTGAGATATTTTATTTCACACGCACCTCGACAAAAAGAAGACTTTCGAGAGAAGAATCTTCTTTTTTTTTTACTAATTGCAACTTTTTTTACTTATCGCAAATTTCCAAATCCCGTAGATTTAAGCCATAAATCGCACTGCATGTAGTGGCTACAAACTATTTAGGCGCAGAAACGACAGAAAAAACTAGAAAATTACATTTCACAAGCATCTGGAGAAAAAAAGACTTGCGAGAGAAGAACCTTCTTTTTTTTAATAATCGCAACTTTTATAGCAATTTTCTAAATCCGGACAAACTTTACTGCAAATCACACTGCATATAGTAGTTACAGCCCAGTTAAGGGCAAAAAGTGCCGATAAAAAAAAGATATCTCATTTCACAGAAACCTCGAGAAATAGAAGGCTTTCGAGAGACGACACTTCTTTTTGACTAATCGCACCTTTTATCGCAATTTTTCAAACCCAGTAGATTTAAGCTATAAATCGCACTGCATCTATTAGTGAAATCATGGTTAGGTGCAAAAAAGACCGATAAAACTAAGATATTACATTTCACAAAGGATCTCGAGAAAAAGAAGAATTTCGAGAGAAGGATCTTCTTTTTTTTTACTAATCGCAACTATAATCGCAATTTCACGATTCCACTGGAATTTTCATATGAATCTCATTGCATATAGTAGGTACAACTTAGTTTAGAGCAAAAAAAGTTCATACAACTGATATATCTCATTTCACAAGCACCTCGAGAAAAAGAAGACTTTCAAGAGAAGAGTCTTCTTTTTTACTAATTGCAACTTTTATCACAATTATCAAAATCTAGAAGATTTAAGCTCTAAATCGCGCAGCATATAGTTGTTACAACCTAGTTAGCTGCAAAAAAGACCGATAAAACTACAAAACTACATTTCACAAGCGCCTCGAGAAAAAAGAAGACTTTCGAGAGAAGAATCTTCTTTCTTCTTTCACTAATCGCAACTTTTATCGCAATTTTCCGAATCCAGTAGATATACGCTATACATCGCACTGCATATAGTAACTACAACCTAGTTAGGTGCAAAAAAGACCGATAAAACTAAGATATTACATTTCGCAAGGATCTCGAAAAAAAGAAGACTTTCGAGAGAAGGATCTTCTTTTTTTTTTTACTAATCGCAACTGTAATCGCAATTTCACGATTCCACTGGAATTTTCATATGAATCTCATTGCATATAGTAGGTTCAACTTAGTTTAGAGCAAAAAAAGTTCGTACAACTGATATATCTCATTTCACAAGCACCTCGAGAAAAGGAAGACTTTCGAGAGAAGAGTCTTCTTTTTTACTAATTACAACTTTTATCACAATTATCAAAATCTAGAAGATTTAAGCTCTAAATCGCGCAGCATATAGTTGTTACAACCTAGTTAGCTGCAAAAAAGGCCGATAAAACTAAGTTGGACAACTCCTTGACCCGATGAAAAATACCTAATTATAAATATAGCTTATTCAAAATTATTCGAAATAATAGGAAATTTCCGTATGAAATACTTACTTTTTTCCTAGGCAAGCTATACCGAAAATTGTTTTTGTTTTACACTCCACATACACATGGGATACTCCATACCGAGTTTGGTTCGATTTGGACAACTCCTTGATCCAATAAAATTTCTATATTTTTGAAAATAGAATAAGCGAATAAGTCGAAATTTCCGATTGAAATACGAACTTCTTTCCTAGACAAGCTATACCAAAAATTCTTTTTGTTTCACACTCTAGGTACACATGGGATAATCCATGCCGAGATTGGTTTGATTTGGACAACTCCTTGACCCGATGAAAAATACTATATTTAAAAAATAAATACTCGAAACAATCGCAAATTTCCGTATGAACAGCTAACTTTTGTCCTAGACAAGCTATTCCAAAAATTCTTTTTGTTTTACGCTCTAGGTACATATGGGACACTCCATACCAAGTTTGGTTCGATTTGGACAACTCCTTGACCCGATAAAATTTCTATTTTTTTGAAAATAGAATAATTGAATAATAAGCGAATAAGTCGATAATTCCGATTGAAATACGAACTTTTTTCTAGACAAACTATACCAAAAATTCTTTTCGTTTTACGCTCTAGGTAAACATGGGATACTCCAAACCGGGTTTGGTTCAATTTGGACAACTCCTTGACCCGATAAAATTTCTATATTTTTGAAAATAGAATAAGCGAATAAGTCGAAATTTCCGATTGAAATACGAACTTTTTTCCTAAACAAACTATACCAAAAATTCTTTTTGT
The DNA here is from genome assembly GCF_964194025.1 of Convolutriloba macropyga. Lineage (NCBI taxonomy): Eukaryota > Metazoa > Xenacoelomorpha > Acoela > Convolutidae > Convolutriloba > Convolutriloba macropyga. Next base: position 82,765,744 of record NC_134470.1, on the reverse strand, counting down.
TTTACGCTCTAGGTACATATGGGATACTCCAAACCGGTTTTGGTTCAATTTGGACAACTCCTTGACCCGATAAAATTTCTATATTTTTGAAAATAGATTAATTGTATAATAAGCGACAAAGTCGATATTTCCGATTGAAATACGAACTTTTTTCTGGACAAGCTATACCAAAAATTCTTTGTTTTACGCTCTAGGTACACATGGGACACTCTATGCCGAGTTTGGTTCAATTTCAAGAAGTTTTTGACCATACGAAAAAGATCTATTTTTTAAATTACTTATTCGAAATAATAGGAAATTTCCGTATGAAAAACTAACTTTTTTCCTAGGCAAGCTATACCGAAAATTCTTTTTGTTTTACACTCCACATACACATGGGATACTCCATACCGAGTTTGGTTTGATTTGGACAACTCCTTGATCATATAAAATTTCTATATTTTTGAAAATAGAATAAGCGAATAACTCGAAATTTCCGCTTGAAATACGAATTTTTTTCCTTGACAAGCTATACCAAAAATTCTTTTTTACGCCCTATATAGATTTAAGCTACAAATCGCATTGCATATAGTAGTTACAACCGAGTTAGGTTCAAAAAAGACCGATAAAACTAAGATATTACATTTCACAAGTATCTCGAGAAAAAGAAGACTTTCGAGAGAAGAGTCCTCTTTTTTACTAATTACAACTCTTATCGCAATTTCCCAATTTCATGGGAATTTTTGTTTGAATCACATTGCATGTAGTAGGTAAAACTTAGTTGAAAGCAAAAAAGACCGATAAAACTAATATATCTCATTTCAAAAGAACCTCGAGAAAAAGAAGACTTTCGAGAGAAGAGTCCTCTTTTTTACTAATTGCAACTTTTATCGCAATTTCCCCCATTTGAATAGAATTTTTACAAGAATCTCATTGCATATAGTAGGTACAAATTAGTTTAGAGCAAAAAAGCCTATACAACTGATATATCTCATTTCACAAGCCCCTCGAGAAAAAGAAGACTTTCGAGAGGAGACGCTTCTTTTTACTAATCGCAAAATTTATTGCAGTTTTCCAAAATCCAGTAGATTTAGGCTCTAACTCGCGCTGCATATAGTTGTTACAACCTAGTTAGGTGCAAAAAAAGACCGATAAAACTAAGATATTACATTTCACAAGGATCTCGAGAAAAAGAAGACTTTCGAGAGAAGAGTCTTCTTTTTTTTCTAAACAATCGCAACATTTATAGCAATTTTCTAAATCCGGACAAATTTTACTACAAATCACACTGCATATAGTAGTTACAGCCTAGTTACGAGCAAAGAGGACCGATAAAACTAATATATCTCATTTCAAAAGAACCTCGAGAAAAAGAAGACTTTCGAGAGAAGAGTCCTCTTTTTTACTAATTGCAACTTTTATCGCAATTTCCCAATTTCATAGGAATTTTTACATGAATCACATTGCATGTAGAAGGTAAAACTTAGTTTAAAGCAAAAAAGACCGATAAAACTAATATATCTCATTTCACAAGAAACTCGAGAAATAGAAGACTTTCGAGAGGAGACGCTTCTTTTTTATTAATCGCAAAATTTATCGCAGTTTTCCAAATCCAGTAGATTTAAGCCCTAACTCGCGCTGCATATAGTTGTTACAACCTAGTTAGGTGCAAAAAAGACCGATAAAACTAAGATATTACATTTCACAAGGATCTCGAGAAAAAGAAGACTTTCGAGAGAAGAGTCTTCTTTTTTTTTTACTAATTGCAACTTTTATCGCAATTTCCCAATTTCATAGGAATTTTTACATGAATCACATTGCATGTAGAAGGTAAAACTTAGTTTAAAGCAAAAAAGACCGATAAAACTAATATATCTCATTTCACAAGAAACTCGAGAAATAGAAGACTTTCGAGAGGAGACGCTTCTTTTTTATTAATCGCAAAATTTATCGCAGTTTTCCAAATCCAGTAGATTTAAGCTCTAACTCGCGCTGCATATAGTTGTTACAACCTAGTTAGGTGCAAAAAAGACCGATAAAACTAAGATATTACATTTCACAAGGATCTCGAGAAAAAGAAGTCTTTCGAGAGAAGAATCCTCTTTTTTTCTTTTACTAATCGCCACTTTTATCGCAATTTCCCGATTTCACCGGAAATTTTACATTTATCACATTGCATATAATAGGTAAAACTTAGTTTAAAGCAAAAAGACCGATAAAACTAATATAACTCATTTCACAGACACCTCGATAAAAAAGAAGTATTTCGAGAGAAGAGTCTTCTTTTTTCCTAATTGCAACTTTTATCGCAATTTCCCCATTTCAACAGAATTTTTACATGAATCTCATTGCGCGTAGTAGGTACAACTTAATTTAGTGCAAAAAAGCCGACACAATTTGTGTACAATTGATGCAAAAAAGACCGATAAAACAAAGCTATAACATTTCACAAGCACCTCGAGAAAAAGAAGACTTTCGGGAGTCTTCTCTTTTACTTATTTCAGAAGAGTCTGTTTTTTTTACTAATTGGAGCTATTATCGCAATTTCACGATTTCACTGGAATTTTTACATGAATCACATTGCATATAGTAGGTATAACTTAATTTAAAGCAAACAGACTGAAAAAACTGATATATCTTATTTCACAAGCACCTCGAGAAAAAGAAGACTTTCGAGAGAAGACTTTTTTTCTTTAAATAATCGCACTTTTATAGCAATTTTCAAAATCTGGGCGAAATTTACTGCAAATCACATTGAATCTAGTAGTTACAACCTAGTAAAGGGCAAAAAAGACCGATAAAACTAATACATCACGTTTCACAAGAACCTCGAGAAATAGAAGACTTTCGAGACAAGAAACTTCTTTTTTTTTTACTAATTGCAACTTCTATCGCATTTTCCCGATGTCACTGGAATTTTTACATGAATAACATTGCATAGAGTAGGTATAACTTAGTTAAAAGCAAAAAAGACCGATAAAACTAATATATCTCATTTCACATGAACCTCGTGAAAAAGAAGACTTTCGAGAGAAGGGTCTTCTTTTTTTTTTAATAATGGCAACTTTTATAACAATTTTCTAATTCCGGTCGAATTTTACTACAAATCACACTGCATGTAGTAGTTACAACCTAGTTAAGGGCAAAGAGACCGATAAAACTAAAATAGCTCATTTCACAAGCACCTCGACAAAAAGAACACTTTCGAGCGAAGAGTCTTCTTTTTTACTGATTGCAACTTTTATCAAAATTTGCGAAATCCGGCAGATTTAAGCTCTAAATCGTGCTGCATATAATTGTTACAACCCAATTATGTGCAAAAAATACCGATAAAACTAAGATATTATATTTCACAAGGATCTCGAGAAATAGAAGACTTTCGAGAGAAGAGTCTTCTTTTTTACTAATTGCAACTACTATCACAATTTCTTGATTCCAAAAACTCGTTTTAAAAATCTCATACATGCAGTTTTTCCTAGACAAAAGCCCTAACCAATGCCACCGAGAAAATCTGGTTGTTTCCCGAACTATTACTCGTTGGCATTGAGGCGTACATGCAACTTTTTTTAATATTAATCAATTTTGAAGTAGATGGCTCGCAGATCTCGATCGACTCCGACTTGGAGACTAGACCCATCTTCGGGATTTTGTAATCCTTTAGGAAAGCGCTCATAATAAAGCATCAAAACTGAAAAGGCAAAAGAGTTGGTTCGATTTGAATAACTTCTTGACCCGATGAAAACTATATTTAAAAATTAAATATTGGAAATAATCGCAAATTTCCGTATGAAATACGAACTTTTTTTCTAGACAAGCTATACCAAAAAATCTTTCTGTTTTACGCTCTAAATACACATGGTATACTCCATATCGAGTTTGGTTTGATTTGGACAACTCCTTGACCCGATAAAACTTCTATATTTTTGAAAATAGAATAAGCGAATAATAAGCGAATAAGTCTATATTTCCGATTGAAATAGGAACTTTTTTTCTAGACAAGCTATACCAAAAATTCTTTTTGTTTTAGGCTCTAGGTTCACGTGGGACACTCTATGCCGAGTTTGGTTCAATTTCAAGAAGTTTTTGACCATACGAAAAAGACCTATTTTTTAAATTACTTATTCGAAATAATAGCAAATTTCCGTATGAAAAGCTAACTTTTTTCCTAGGCAAGCTATACCAAAAATTCTTTTTGTTTTACACTCCACATACAAATGGGATACTCCATACCGAGTTTGGTTTGATTTGGACAACTCCTTGATCATATAAAATTTCTATATTTTTGAAAATAGAATAAGCGAATAATAAGCGAATAAGTCGATATTTCCGATTGAAATAGGAACTTTCACTGGAATTTTCACATGAATCACATGGGATGTAGTAGTTAAAACTTAGTTTAAAGCAAAACAGACCGATAAAACTAATATATCGCATTTCACAAGAACCTCGAGAAAAAGAAGACTTTCGAGAGAAGAGTCTTCTTTTTTTTTTACAAATTGCAACTATTATCGCAATTGCACAATTTCACTGGAATTTATACATGAATCACATTGCATATGGTAGGTATAACTTAGTTTAAAGCAAAAAGACCGATAAAACTGATATATCATATTTCACAAGCACCTCGAGAAATAGAAGACTTTCGAGAGGAGACGCTTCTATTTTATTAATCGCAAAATTTATCGCAGTTTTCCAAATCCAGTAGATTTAAGCCCAAACTCGCGCTGCATATAGTTGTTACAACCTAGTTAGGTGCAAAAAAGACCGATAAAACTAAGATGTTACATTTCACAATGATCTCGAGAAAAAGAAGTCTTTCGAGAGAAGAATCTTCTTTTTTCTTTTACTAATCGCAACTTTTATAGCAACTTCACGATTCCACTGGAATTTTTACTTAAATCACATTGCATATATTAGTTATAACTTAGTTTAAAGCAAAAAAGACCAATAAAACTAATTTACCTCATTTCACAGGCACCTCGTGAAAAAAGAAGACTTTCGAGAGAAGAGTCTTCTTTTTTTTTTTACTAATTGCAACCATTATCGCAATTTCACGATTTCACTGGAATTTTTACATGAATCACATTGCATATAGTAGAAATACCTTAGTTTAAAGCAAAAAGGTTGATAAAACTGATATATCTCATTTCACAAGCACCTCGAGAAAAAGAAGATTTTCGAGAGAAGACCACCACGAACTTTTCTTGAAAACTCATATTCTGATCGTTTCTTTTGTAGATTCACAATTGGTGGAACTGGTATGATTGCGATTTCTGCCAAAAACCAACGAAAACCAAACAGTAACGAAAAAATTGAGACTTTAGTTTTGGGGTCTCGTGCGGCAATTTGCAACTTTACGAACATAATATTTTCAAGTGTTTTTTTGAAAAACTTTATCCATAACTCAACATTACTGAGAGCAGTTTTTCAGCCGCACAAGTCAGCTCACAAAAAACCGCATGACAGTAATTTCAAAGTTCTAGAAAAAATTTTCAGTAATAAAAGACGTATCCCTTAGAAGCAAATTGCCGCTTTTCATCTTAAGCTTAATCTGATCAGTTTTAGAACTCGGATGGTCACAAATAGTCAACTTTAATCGCAATTTCCCGATTTCACTGGAATTTGTACATGAATCACATTGCATATAGTAGGTGTTACTTAGTTTAAAGCAAAAAAGACCGATAAAACTGATATATCTCATTTCACAGGCACCTCGAGAAAAAGAAGACTTTCGAGCGAAGAGTCTTCTTTTTTACTAATTGCAACTTTTATCAAAATTTGAGAAATCCGGCAGATTTAAGCTCTAAATCGTGCTGCATATAGTTGTTACAATCTAGTTAGATGCAAAAAAGACCGATAAAACAAAGCTATAACATTTCACAAGCACCTCGAGAAAAAGAAGACTTTCGGGAGTCTTCTCTTTTACTTATTTCAGAAGAGTCTGTTTTTTTTACTAATTGGAGCTATTATCGCAATTTCACGATTTCACTGGAATTTTTACATGAATCACATTGCATATAGTAGGTATAACTTAATTTAAAGCAAACAGACTGAAAAAACTGATATATCTTATTTCACAAGCACCTCGAGAAAAAGAAGACTTTCGAGAGAAGAGTCTTCTTTTTTTACTAATTGTAACTTTTATCGCATGTTCCCCATTTCAATGAAATTTTTACATGAATCTCTTTGCATATAGTAGTTAAAACTTAGTCTAAAGCAAAAAAAGACCGATAAAACTAATATATCTGATTTCACATGAACCTCGAGAAAAAGAAGACTTTCGAGAGGAGACGCTTCTTTTTTATTAATCGCAACTTTTATCAAAAATTTTCAAATCCAGTATAGTTAAGCTACAATTCACACTGTATTTAGTAGTTATAACCTAGTTAGGTGCAAAAAAGACCAATAAAACTAAGATATTACGATTCACAAGCATCTCGAGAAAAAGAAGACTTTCGAGAGAAGAGTCTTCTTTTTTACTAATTGCAACTTTTATCGCAATTTTCCAAATCCAGTAGATTTAAGCGATAAATCGCACTGCATACAGTAGCTAAAACCTAGTTAGGTGCAAAAAAGACCGATAAAACTAAGATATTACATTTCACAATGATCTCAAGAAAAAGAAGACTTTCGAGAGAAGAATCTTCTTTTTTTTACTAATTGTAACTTTCATCGCAATTTCCCAATTTCATAGGAATTTTTACATGAATCTCATTGCATATAGTAGGTAAAACTTAGTTTAAAGCAAAAAAGACCGATAAAATTAATATATCTCATTTCACATGAACCTCGAGAAATAGAAGACTTTCGAGAGGAGACGCTTCTTTTTTACTAATCGCAACTTTTATAGCAATTTTTCAAATCTCGACAAATTTTACTGCAGATCACACTGAATGTAATAGTTACAACCTAGTTAATAGCAAAAAAGACCGATAGAACTAATATATCTCATTTCACAAGAACCTCGAGAAATAGAAGACTTTCGAGAGGAGACGCTTTTTTTACTAATTGTAACTTTTATCGCAATTTCACGATTCCACTGGCATTTTTACACGAATCTCATTGCATATAGTAGATACAACTTAGTTTAGAGCAAAAAAGCCGATAGAACTGATATATCTCATTTCACAAGCACCTCGAGAAAAAGGACTTTCGAGAGAAGAGTCTTCTTTTTTACTAATTGTAACTTTTATCGCAATTTCACGATTCCACTGGTATTTTTACATGAATCATATTGCACATAGTAGGTATAACTTAGTTCAAAGCACAAAAAGAAATAAAGCAAAAAAAGACCGATAAAACTAAAACATCACCTGTCACAAGCATCTCGAGAAAAAGATGGTTTTCGAGAGGAGACGCTTCTTTTTTAATAATCGCAACTTTTATCGCAATTTTCCAAATCCCGAAGATTTAAGCTATAAATCGCGCTGCATATAGCATTTATAACCTAGTTAGGTGCAAAAAAGACCGATAAAACTAAGATATTACATTTCACAAGCATCTCGAGAAAAAGATGGTTTTCGAGAGAAGACTCTCCATTTTTTCTAAATAATCGCAACTTTTATAGCAATTTTCCAAATCCGGACAAATTTTCCTACCAATCAAACTGCATATATTAGTTGAAACCGAGTTTTGTACCAAAAACCAAAGAAAAGCAAACAGTACCGAAGATATTGAGACGTTAACTTTTGGCGTCTTGTACTCCCAAATTGCAATTTCCACCACGAACGCAACTTTTCTTCAAAAACTCATATTCTGATCGTTTCTTTTGTATATTCACAATTGGTGGAACTTGTATGAATGTGTTTTGTGCCAGAAATCAACGAAAAGCGAACAATAACGAAAATATTGAGACTTTAGTTTTGGGGTCTCGTGCAGCAATTTGCAACTTTACGAACATCATATTTTCAAGTGTTTTTTTTGAAAAACTTTATCCATAATTCATCATTACTGAGAGCAGTTTTTCAGCCGCACAAGTCAGCTCATAAAAAAACCGCATGACAGTAATTTCAAAGTTCTAGAAAAAATTTTCAGTAATAAAAGACGTATCCATTAGAAGCAAATTGCCGCTTTTCATCTTAAGCTTAATCTGATCAGTTGTAAAACTCGGATGGTCACAAAAAGACAGAAAAGAGAAAAATCCATTGACGATCATAGTCAACAGAAACAAAATGATAACTCCGAATGAAATTTATCAGAACATTTCTACATATTCGTCATCTATATTTAGAGAGAAGTCTCTTGCAAGGGGCAACGCCTTTTTGCGAATATTAGTACATTTTGGTGCACTCAAACTCTCCTTGAAGTCAGCTTGCTGACTCTCGCCCATTTTTCCAACTCTTAGTCCGTTGATAGGGTGGTCTTTGGCAAATCATAAGTTTGAGAGCAATTGTAGGGATCCGAGAAGTTCAGCCAACCACTCAACAGTTCAGAATTTTTTCGCAGCTTGAAAAACGACACATTTGAGACTAATGGGTAAGCTCTTTTTAAGTCCAGTTTTGCAGATGCAAAGCAGCCTTTCACAGTGGGATCAAACTTGTCAAACTTGAAAGAAATCGGCTTCCTGAATTCGTTTCTGATTTTTCTTTGTTTTTTCGTTTTTTTGACAGAGTTTTCTTTCCCTTTTCGCTCTTGAGCTTGAAAAACAATTTTCAAAATCCGGACAGATTTTAAAACAAATCACACTGCATATAGTAGTTACAACCTAGTTAAGAGCAAAGAAGACCGATAAAAATCTTATATCTCATTGCACAAGAACATCGAGAAATAGAAGACTTTCGAGAGGAGACGCTTCTTTTTTACTAATCGCAACTTTTATCGCAATTTTCCAAATCCTGAAGATTTAAGCTATAAATCGCACTGCATATAGTATTTATAACCTAGTTAGGTGCAAAAAAGACCGATAAAACTAAGATATTACATTTCACAAGCATCTCGAGAAAAAAAGTCTTTCGAGAGAAGAGTCTTCTTTTTTTTCTTTTAATAATCGCAACTTTTATAGCAATTTTCTAATCCGGACGAAATTCACAGCAAATCACACTGCATATTTTAGTTACAAACTAGTTAAGAGCAAAACAGACCGATAAAACTAATACATCTCATTTCACAAGAACCTCGAGAAATAGAAGACTTTCGAGAGAAGAAACTTCTTTTTTTTACTAATTGCAACTATCATCGCAATTTCCCGGCGTAACTGGAATTTTTACATGAATCACACTGCATATAGTAGGTATAACTTAGTTAAAAAGCAAAAACGACCGATAAAACTGATTTATCTCATTTCACAAGAACCTCGAGAAATTGAAGACTTTCGAGAGGAGACGCTTCTTTTTTACTAATCGCAACTTTTATCGCAATTTTCCAAAACCAGTATAGTTAAGCTACAATTCACACTGTATTTAGTAGTTATAACCTAGTTAAGTTCAAAAAAGACCGATAAAACCAAGATATTACATTTCACAAGGATCTCGAGAAAACGAAGACTTTCGAGAGAAGAGTCTTCTTTTTTGCTAATTGCAACTTTTACCGCAATTTTCAAAATCCAGTAGATTCAAGCTATAAATCGCACTAAATAGAGTAGTTAAAACCTAGTTAAGAGCAAAAAAGACAGATAAAACTAAGATATTACACTTCACAAGCATCTCGAGAATACGAAGACTTTCGAGAGAAGAGTCTTCTTTTTTTCTTTTAATAATCGCAACTTTTATAACAATTTTCTAAATCCGGACGAATTTTACTACAAACCACACTGCATGTAGTAGTTATAACCTAGTTAAGAGCAAAAGAGACCGATAAAACTAAAATAGCTCATTTCACAAGCACCTCGACAAAAAGAAGACTTTCGAGCGAAGAGTCTTCTTTTTTTACTAATTGCAACTTTTACCGCAATTTTCAAAATCCAGTAGATTCAAGCTATAAATCGCACTGAATAGAGTAGTTAAAACCTAGTTAAGAGCAAAAAAGACAGATAAAACTAAGATATTACACTTCACAAGCATCTCGAGAAAAAGAAGACTTTCGAGAGGAGACGCTTCCTTTTTTACTAATCGCAACTTTTATCGCAATTTTCCAAATCCAGCATAGTTAAGCTACAATTCACACTGTATATAGTAGTTATAACCTAGTTAAGTGCAAAAAAGACCCATAAAACTAAGATATTACATTTCACAAGGATCTCGACAAAAAGAAGGCTTTCGAGAGAAGACAATTCTTTTTGACTAATCGCAACTTTTATCGCAATTCTCCAAATCCAGTAGATTTCATCAATAAATCGCACTGCATATAGTAGTTTTAACCTATTTAGGCGCAGAAAAGACAGAAAAAACTAGAATATTACATTTCACAAGCATCTGGGAGAAAAAGAAGACTTTCGAGAGAAGAACCTTCTTTTTTTTTTAATAATCGCAACTTTTATAGCAATGTTCTAAATCCGGACGAATTTTACTACGAATCACACTGCATATAGTAGTTACAACCGAGTTAAGAGCAAAAGAGACCGATAAAACTAATATATCTCATTTCACAAGAACCTCGAGAAAAAGAAGACTTTCGAGAGTAGCGTCTTCTTTTTTTTTTACTAATTGCAACTATTATCGCAATTTCACGATTTCACTGGAATTTTTACATGAATCACATTGCATATATCCTGTATAACTTAGTTTAAAGCAAAAAAGACCGATAAACTGGTATATCTCATTTCACAAGCACCTCGAGAAAAAGATCACTTTCGAGAGAAGAGTCTTCTTTTTTTTCTTTTAATAATCGCAACTTTTATAGCAATTTTCTAAATCCGGACGAGTGTTACTACAAATCACACTGCATATAGTAGTTAAAACCTAGTTAAGAGCAAAAGAGACCGATAAAAGTAATATATCTCATTTCAAAAGAACCTCGAGAAATAGAAAACTATCGAGAGTAGAGTCTTCTTTTTTTACTAAACGCAACTTTTATCGCAAATTTCCAAATCCAGTAGATTTCAGCCATAAATCGCACTGCATATAGTAGATAAAACCTAATTAGGAGCAGAAACGACAGAAAAAACTAGAATATTACATTTCACAAGCATCTGGAGAAAAAAGTCTTTCGAGAGAAGAACCTTCTTTTTTTTTAAAAATAATCGCAACTTTTATAGCAATGTTCTAAATCCGGACGAATTTTACTACGAATCACACTGCATATAGTAGTTACAACCTAGTTAAGAGCAAAAGAGACCGATAAAACTAATATATCTCATTTCACAAGAACCTCGAGAAAAAGAAGACTTTCGAGAGTAGCGTCTTCTTTTTTTTACTAATTGCAACTATTATCGCAATTTCACGATTTCACTGGAATTTTTACATGAATCACATTGCATATATCCTGTATAACTTAGTTTAAAGCAAAAAAGACCGATAAACTGGTATATCTCATTTCACAAGCACCTCGAGAAAAAGATCACTTTCGAGAGAAGAGTCTTCTTTTTTTTCTTTTAATAATCGCAACTTTTATAGCAATTTTCTAAATCCGGACGAATGTTACTACAAATCACACTGCATATAGTAGTTAAAACCTAGTTAAGAGCAAAAGAGACCGATAAAAGTAATATATCTCATTTCAAAAGAACCTCGAGAAATAGAAAACTTTCGAGAGTAGAGTCTTCTTTTTTTACTAAACGCAACTTTTATCGCAAATTTCCAAATCCAGTAGATTTCAGCCATAAATCGCACTGCATATAGTAGATAAAACCTAATTAGGAGCAGAAACGACAGAAAAAACTAGAATATTACATTTCACAAGCATCTGGAGAAAAAAGTCTTTCGAGAGAAGAACCTTCTTTTTTTTTAAAATAATCGCAACTTTTATAGCAATTTTCTAAATCCGGACGAGCTTTACTACAAATCACACTGCATATAGTAGTTAAAACCTAGTTAAGAGCAAAAGAGACCGATAAAGTAATATATCTCATTTCAAAAGAACCTCGAGAACCTCTACTTTCGAGAGTAGAGTCTTCTTTTTTCTTTTACTAATCGCAACTTTTATCACAATTTCACGATTCCACTGGAATTTTTACTTTAATCACATTGCATATAGTAGGTATAACTTAGTTTAAAGCAAAAAAGGCCAATAAAACTGATATATCTCATTTCACAGGTACCTCGAGAAAAAGAAGACTTTCGAGAGAAGAGTCTTCTTTTTTTACTAATTGAAACTATTATCGCAATTTCCCGATTTCACTGGAATTTTTACATGAATCACATTGCATATAGTAGGTATAACTTAGTTTAAAGCAAAAAAGACCGATAAAACTGATATATCTCATTTCACGAGCACCTCGAGAAAAAGAAGACTTTCGAGAGAAGGATCTTCTTTTTTTTTACTAATTGCAACTATTATCGCAATTTCACGATTCCACTGGGATTTTCACATGAAACACTTTGCATGTAGTAAGTAAAACTTAGTTTAATGCAAAAGAGACCGATAAAAATTATATATCTCATTTCACAAGCACCTCGAGAAAAAGAAGACTTTCGAGAGAAGAGTCTTCTTTTTTTTTCTACTAACTGCAACTATAATCGCAATTTCCCGATTTCACAGGAATTCTTACATGAATCACATTGGATGTAGTAGTTAAAATTTAGTTTAAAGCAAAAAAGACCGATAAAACTAATATATCTCATTTCACAAGAACCTCGAGAAAAAGAAGACTTTCGAGAGAAGTCTTTTTTTTAACTACTGCAACTATTATCGCAATTTCACAAATTCACTGGAATTTTTTACATGAATCACAATGCTTGTGGTAGGTATAACTTAGTTTAAAGCATAAAAGACCGATAAAACTGATAAATCTCATTTCACGAGCACCTCGAGAAAAAGAAGACTTTCGAGAGAAGGGTCTTCTTTTTTTTTTTACTAATTGCAACTATTATCGCAATTTCACGATTCCACTGGGATTTTCACATGAATCACTTTGCATGTAGTAAGCAAAAACTTAGTTTAATGCAAAAGAGACCGATAAAACTTATATATCTCATTTCACAAGCTTCTCGAGAAAAAGAAGACTTTCGAGAGAAGAGTTTTTTTTTACAAATTGCAACTTTTATCGCAATTTTCCCATTTCAATGGATCTTTTTCATGAATCTCATTGCATATAGTAGTGACAACTTAGTTTAGCGCAAAAAAGTCGATAAAACTGATACATCTCATTTCACAAGCACATCGAGAAAAAGAAGACTTTCGAGAGAAGAGTCTTCTTTTTTACTAATTGCAAAATTTGCAAAATCCAGCAGATTTAAGCTCTAAATCGCGCTGAATATAGTTGTTACAACCCAGTTATGTGCAAAAAAGACCGATAAAACTAACATATTACATATCACAAGGATCTCGAGAAAAAGAAGACTTTCGAGAGAAGAGTCTTCTTTTTTACTAATTGCAACTACTATCACAATTTCTTGCTTCCAAAAACTCGTTTTAAAAATCTCATACATGCAGTTTTTCCTAGACAAAAGCCCTAACCAATGCCAACGAGAAAATCTGGTTGTTTCCCGAACTATTACTCGTTGGCATTGAGGCGTACATGCAATTTTTTTTTAATATTAACCAATTTTGAAGTAGATGGCTCGCAGATCTCGATCGACTCCGACTTGAAGACTAGACCCTTCTTCGGGATTTTGTAATCCTTTAGGAAAGCATTCGTAATAAAGCATCAAAACTGAAAAGGCAAAACAGTTGGTTCGATTTGAATAACTTCTTGACCCGATGAAAACTATAGTTAAAAATTAATTATTCGAAATAATCGCAAATTTCCGTATGAAATACTAACTTTTTTTCTAGACAAGCTATACCAAAAATTCTTTCTGTTTTACAATCTAGGTACACATGGGATACTCCATACCCAGTTTGGTTCGATTTGGACAACTTCTTGACCCGATAAAATTTCTAAATTTTTGAAAATAGAATAAGCGAATAAGTCGAAATTTCCGATTGAAATACGAACTTTTTTCCTAGACAAGCTATACCAAAAAATCTTTTTGTTTTACGCTCTAGGTTCACATGGGATACTCAATTCCGAGTTTGGTTCGATTTGGACAACTCCTTGACCCAATAAAATTTCTATATTTTTGAAAATAGTATAAGCGAATAAGTCGAAATTTCCGATTGAAATACGAACTTTTTTTCTAGACAAGCTATACCACAAATTCTTTTTGTTTTAGGCTCTAGGTACAAACTGGATACTCCTTGCCAAGTTTGGTTCGATTTGGACAACTCCTTGACCCGATAAAATTTGTATATTTTTGAAAATAGAATAAGCGAATAATAAGCGAATAAGTCGATATTTCCGATTGAAATACGAACTTTTTTTCTAGACAAGCTATACTAAAAATTCTTTTTGTTTTACGCTTTAGGTACACATGGGATACTCAATACCGAGTTTGGTTCGATTTGGACTACTCCTTGACCCGATAAAATTTCTATATTTTTGAAAATAGAATAAGCGAAAAAGTCGAAATTTCCGATTGAAATACGAACTTTTTTCCTAGACAAGCTATACCAAAAAGTCTTTTTGTTTTGCACTCTAGGTACACATGGGATACTCCATGCCGAGTTTGGTTCGATTTGAACAACTCCTTGACCCGATGAAATTTCTATATTTTTGAAAATAGAGTAAGCGAATAATAAGCGAATAAGTCGAAATTTCCGATTGAAATACGAACTTTTCTCCTAGACAAGCTATACCAAAAAATCTTTTTGTTTTACGCTCTAGGTTCACATGGGATACTCAATACCGAGTTTGGTTCGATTTGGACAACTCCTTGACCCGATAAAATTTCTATATTTTTGAAAATGGAATAAGCGAATAAGTCGAAATTTCCGATTGAAATACGAACTTTTTTTCTAGACAAGCTATACCACAAATTCTTTTTGTTTTACGCTCTAGGTACACACTGGATACTGCTTGCCAAGTTTGGTTCGATTTGGACAACTCCTTGACCCGATAAAATTTGTATATTTTTGAAAATAGAATAAGCGAATAATAAGCGAATAAGTCGATATTTCCGATTGAAATACGAACTTTTTTTCTAGACAAGCTATACTAAAAATTATTTTTGTTTTACGCTTTAGGTGCACATGGGATACTCAATACCGAGTTTGGTTCGATTTGGACAACTCCTTGACCCGATAAAATTTCTATATTTTTGAAAATAGAATAAGCGAAAAAGTCGAAATTTCCGATTGAAATACGAACTTTTTTCCTAGACAAGCTATACCAAAAAGTCTTTTTGTTTTGCACTCTAGGTACACATGGGATACTCCATGCCGAGTTTGGTTCGATTTGAACAACTCCTTGACCCGATGAAATTTCTATATTTTTGAAAATAGAGTAAGCGAATAATAAGCGAAAAAGTTGAAATTTCCGATTGAAATACGAACTTTTTTCCTAGACAAGCTATACCAAAAATTCTTTTTGTTTTACGCTCTAGGTACACATGGAATACTCCATACCGAGTTTGTTTCGATTTGGACAACTCCTTGACCCGATAAAATTTCTATATTTTTGAAAATAGAATAAGCGAAAAAGTCGAAATTTCCGATTGCCAAACGAACTTTTTTCCTAGGCAAGCTATACAAAAAATTCCATTTGTTTTACAATCTAGGTACCCATGGTATACTCTATACCCAGTTTGGTTCAATTTGGACAACTCCTTGACCCGATGAAAAATACCTAGTTTTAAATATAGCTTATTCAAAATTATTCGAAATAATAGGAAAATTCCGTATGAAATACTAACTTTTTTCCTAGACAAGCTATACCAAAAATTCTTTTTGTTTTACGCTCTAGGTACACATGGGATACTCCATACCGAGTTTGGTTCGATTTGGACAACTCCTTGACCCGATAAAATTTCTATATTTTTGAAAATAGAATAAGCGAAAAAGTCGAAATTTCCGATTGCAAAACGAACTTTTTTCCTAGGCAAGCTATACCAAAAATTCCATTTGTTTTACACTCTAGGTACCCATGGTATACTCTATACCCAGTTTGGTTCAATTTGGACAACTCCTTGACCCGATGAAAAATACCTAATTTTAAATATAGCTTATTCAAAATTATTCGAAATAATAGGAAATTTCCGTATGAAATACTAACTTTCTTCCTAGACCAGCTATACCGAAAATTCTTTTTGTTTTGCACTCTAGGTAAACATGGGATACTCCATACCGAGTGTGGTTCGATTTGGACAACTCCTTGACCCGATAAAATTTCTATATTTTTGAAAATAGAAAAAGCGAATAAGTCGAAATTTCCGATTGAAATACGAACTACGGAAAACTTGACGCCCGGAAAACTTGTCCTTACCAACTACGTCCCCAACATGAGGTGCACAAAAACCCAGCGGGGGGAAACCGACTAACCGGCGTCTCAACGGGGCAGGGGGGGGGTGTGCACCTCATGGGGGCCCGAGGCCCTCACCTTAGAATAATAGTATTATATAGTAGTAGTAGTAGTAGTAGTAGTAGTAGTAGTAGTAGTAGTAGTTCAGGCTTCTGCAATGCACGGGTTGAAGCACCCTTATTGATCGTTATAAATGAGATAGTTTTGAAATAGAGTTACAGTTTTATATATGTATATATATATTATATACAGTATTATATACAGTATTATATACAGTATTATATACAGTATTATATACAGTATTATATATATGTATATATAAAGTCTAAGAAAGAAATATTATACAATAAATATACATGGACACACTCTCTAATAACACAGGAATCTGACACACTAAAATTAACCGTCCAATTAACACATCAAGGTTTAATATAGTACTCAAGGTGGTGTTGCTCTCCTGAGGAGGTCAAACTGGAGTCGACTTTCCTGACCAATTTCTCAAAAATGGCGGAACAAAAACAAACCCCCTTAGTACAGTTTGTAGCACTGCTTGAGATACGCATCATATTAAAAAATGAGCCTAATCGGTGCATTCTTCAAGAAGTTATAGCAAAAATAAGGTACCGTACCAACTGACCCCAGAAGAGAGATAACACCACATTCAGAGCTAAAATTGACCTTCTGAACGACATAAAATGAGGTGTAAAATATATATGGGACAATTCCCATTACAAATGGAGTTCAATGGGCCTATTTGTGAAGTCAAAGTAATGAATTTCAACATTTCACATGTAGAAACGTGAAACGTACCAGTCACTTACTGGTCAAAATGACCGTATGTTTCGTGGCCAATTTCTCGAAAACGGCTGAAAGAAACAAAACGCTATTTACAGGGATTCAAGTACGGCTCAAGCTGAGTTCAAATAAACAAACAAATCGAAAATCGGTTCACTCTACGAGGAGATATTCCAATATCAAGGTACCGTACCAAATGGCCAAAATGACCCATTTCTGTTCCTGTTTCTGTATTATAACCGATAACCACTCATTATCACTCATTATAACCACCTACAAAATATATAAGGGGACAATCCCCATTATCAGACGAGTCTAGCGAACTAACTATAGAGTCTAAATAAGCTAGTTTTAGTGGTCTAACATGTAGGTACAGGAAAAGTACCGGACACGAATAGGTAAAAATGGAGGTATGTGTCCTGGCCAATTTCTCGAAAACGGCTGAAAGAAACAAAACGCCATATACAGGGATTGAATTACGGCTCACGCTGAGTTCAAATCAACAAACAAATCAAAAATCGGTTCACTCTACGAGGAGATATTCCAACATAAAAGTACCGTACCAAATGTCAAAATAGGACAAGTACGGGTCACGTATCGCTAAAATTGACTACCTGGACTACGTAAAACTACATACAAAATATAAATGGGGAGACTCCCCACTAACTGGGGATTCTAAAACACTAACACTTGTTGGGTAAATCGCGTGTTTTGTTGTACCGAAATTTGGGTCACCCAGAATAGCCCGAAATTTCGACCTATTTCAACTTTGAACATTAATAAATTTTGATTAGGCCGATTTGGGAAACCAACCAAACACTGCAAGCAAGAGGGGTTCAGTGCCAACAAAATGCGACTACTCCCGGTTGATTGGGTCCAGTACTTAAGAAGATATTAACGAAGTACTGTTCTGTACGCCATTTTTTGGGCTAAAATCGAAGCCCAAGATCTCCGTAACCGACGTAAAACAACGTGAATCAGCGTTCCCGGCGTATTTGTGGGTGTATTTCTGGTCCACTTCCACGTTCTAGGTTACGGGAAACCTTCATGGTGAGGTGGGAAAAAATTTCCCACCTCACCATGAAGGTTATGGTGTTTTGTGTGTTTTGACATAAAACAACATCAACAGAAATTTGATGAAATCGTGAAAAAAGAAAAATTGTTGAGTTAACCCCATTAATTGATACAAATAGCCTCAAGAACTTGAATACTGTCCAGAAAACACAAAAAACACGCCCAAAAACTTGTTCAATTGCAAAAAAAGTCATTCATTTGGTCAAATGACCTATTTTGACTACCAAGTTTCATGTTTCGCTAAAATACACCATCTAAACGTGTAAAAAAATGGTACATTATGTATAGAAATACTCCCCATTAACTGAGCAGTCTAGGACACTATAAAGTTTAATCTCTACCGAGAAATTCCAACTTTATGTTACCGCCGAGTCGGCCGAACATGGCCGAAAATCGAGGTTCGGCGCATGCAGAACAAAAATTGACCACCTCAACTCCGTAGAATCATATTAAAAACATATATGGGGATACTCCCCACTAAGAGGGGTATCCAGAAAACTAGTATATGCATGTTTATTCTGGTTTTTTGGGGTACACGTTTATGGAGAATACCAAAATAACCTTATTGGAGACTTTTTAAAATTTAACAATGAATAAGTTTTTAACCACTACGACTTAGGAAAACACCCAAACAGCAAAAAACAAGAAAATTACAGCATCAACAAATGAACCTCCGCTAGAAAAATTTGAAAGAGCACTTTGGAAGATATCAGCAAATTACTGAATTGTAACTGAATTGTAAGCAAAGACCCAGTTCTGCAGAAATCATTTATAGCTGAGTAGAACATCCATGCTAACGTGTTTGTGGGATTAGCCTAGGTCCACCCACTAACTCTTTGTCACGGCAAGCTTTCATGGGGAGGCGGGAACAAATTCCCAACTCGCCATGGAGCTATGATATTTTGAGTGGTTTGACAAAAAAACAACACACACACACACACACAGAAAATTGTTGAAATTGTCAAAAATAAAAAATTGCTGAAATAACTATAACCACCAGTAAAACTGGTTTCATGGAAAAAAATATGATGTAGAAAACGCAAATTAAATAGGGAGAAGGACGTATCATTGAAATTTTAACACTCCAACTACAAAAACAAAAAAAAACGGAAAATTTTGACTTGCATGAAAATATCATGCTGAAAAGCAAGTGGTGATTAACAAAGGCTTAAGAAACCTCGGCCAATACTGAATGCATGCTTGATCACAGAAATTAAAGCAAAATTGACGAAAAACGGCATAATTTCTGAAAAATGGCATTGCTTTTGTTATTTCGTCAAAGATAATCATCTTAAAAACCACGCAAGACTGAGTGATTAATCATTTGAAAAAAAGTTTTCAGATGACTCAAATGGTCTGTTTAGAGGCCTTATTCAATCCTATTATCTATTAGTGGTTACCAACGAAGCCAAAGTTCTGAAGGAAGTCAATTTGTTTAGAGAATGTACCAAATGACATAATTTCCCTCCCGAGTTTCAAGATTCGCTAAAATAGACCATCATTTTGTTCCTTTTGAAATCTTATTCTGTTATCCTAATATTAATGGCTCCCATTGGTTTAGAGAACAAGTTCAATGGATCTTACCTAAAGTTTTCAGAGAAACATTTATTGTTTAAAAGGTTTCAACACTTTCTTCTCGCACGTCTCTACAGAATTTTCAGTTTTTGCCTGTATTTATTGTTTTTTTTATAGTGATAACACATGTTGTGATGTTTTATTGATTACCTGTGCATGAAAATTGTCTTTTTATTCACATTGTGGCTTAATTGTGTGTATTTATTGACTTCCGTTGAAAGCTATTGAATTTAATGACTGTTAAATCTTTAAAAAGAATTTTTTGCAATAATTTTTTTGAACATTAGTTGATCTTAAAATTATTTTCATGAGCTGTAAGTCAGTCTCATAAATAACAGAACCCTTTTTTACTTTAATAAAAATTAATATATTTAGCAGTTTTAACTTCTAACTATTGGCTTTGACATCGATGTACGAGTTTTCAAAATTTAATTTTAAATTTTTGATGTTTTTTTTTGTAAATTTGATTCCTTTTGAAATCTCATTACAGTATCCTAATATTGGTAATTCCCTTTGGCTCATAAATGTAGTTCAATGGATAGTGAAAAAAGTTTCCAGGAAAAAACTTATGGTTTAATTGGCTTCGATACTTTCTTCTCGCGCTTTTCCACTGAATTTTTGGATTTTGCTTGTTTTTGATGTTGTTTTCATAGTCAATGACATGTTGTAATGTCTTATTGATAATTTTTGAGTGACAAACGTCTTTGTTGTTACATCGGGACATGATTTAGGGTATTTGATGGCTTCTGCTGAAATCAATTGAATTTTATGACAATGCAACTACGGTTTTTCTCGAAAATTTTGTCGTGTTATTGAATTTTTCATTTCCATAAGACTTTTTGAGATGAGTTTTTGATGTGACTTATATATGGGGATATGTTTATATATATATATATATATATATATATATATATATATATATATATATATATATATTTATATATGGGGATTTTCTCCCATGTCTCAGGAATCTAAGGAACCCATAGATGTGGGTGTATCCCGACTATTATGGGGTACCGAAATTTGGTTGACCCCAATTTGACCCAAAAATACGATTATTTGCCCTTAAATATTTTTTTGATCAGCAAATTTAAGGTACCAAGTGGTTAGTGGAGCTAGCATTTTTTCGTATGAGGCCCACATAGGGTGTTAAAGAGAGCACTTTCAGGTCAAAAAATGAGATTGCGCGAAAGATAATTTTATGATATTGAATGTGCTGTAAAAGTATATGGTCTTGGATATGGTATGCAAGAACCCATAAAATATGTTTCATGAGTTTATTTTGAACCTTCAAGTTTTTTGCCTGACCGCATAGGGTGCGGTTATAAGCATTTTCGAGCCAAAAAATGAGGTTGCACAAAATAAGTTTTTTGATCTTGGATGGGCCATAAAAGTGTATGGTCTTGGATATGGTATCCAAGACACCATAAAATTTTTTTCACAAGTAATTTTTAAATCTCCATTTTTATCGTCTGAAACCCGCATAGAACGTTGTTAAAATCATTTTTATGTCAAAAAAAGACGTTGCACAAAAAAAGATTTATGATCCTGGATGGGCCATAAAAGTGTATGGTCTTGGATATGGTATCCAAGACACCATACAATTTTTTTCACAAGTAATTTTTAAATCTCCATTTTTATCGTCTGAAACCCGCATAGGACGTTGTTAAAACCATTTTTGTGTCAAAAAAAGATGTTGCACAAAAAAACTTTTATGATCTTGGATGGGCCATAAAAGTCTATGGTCTTGGATATGGTATCCAAGGCACCATAGAAAAAAAAATTTTTTGTTGAAGGCCAATGGCAACTACGAAATATTTGTTGTGCTACGTGGTCCAAAAGACGTCATTTGAGATCACCTTTAAATTTTTGTATGGTCTTAAGTATGGTATCAAAGAAGCCATACAACCATACATGTCTTACGTATGGTTTCCAAGAAACATTTATGGTGGTCAACCCGGGTGATAAATAAATACACTGGATTGTTTTATAAATAAAAATAGTCGCTTTTAAAATGAGAATAGAATCTTCTCAGTCTGGCAATGGTTAAAATTTTGCAAAATTCGCATTTTTTGTCAAGATAAAGAATTTTAAAATGAGATGTACTTTGCAGCTAGAAAGCTTTCAAATCGCGAATTCTTTGAAGTTGAGTTTTAGTCGTCTAAATAAAGTTCACTAGTTTTTTCAGTTGGCCAATTGTTTGGGCTGGTGGTCAGTTACAGGATTTGCTGGCTAATAAAGTTCTGTAGGAACCAATTGTCTGGAACTATCTTGGAAAGTTAGAGTTTTCTGCCAACTTGAGAGAACTTGTTGTGCAAAAAGTATCCCTTTTTTGTCTCTTGGTATTTTTATTTCCTGACCAGTTTGTTTTCTAGCTCATAATTTCTGATTTGCCTTCCATTTAATTGCTGTGATCTAACTTTCCATTAAATAGCTTTTATAGCTCTTATCGCTTCTGTGAGTTATTCACTCCAAAAAGGACTCCAAAAAGATGATGGAATACTTGAAGAAGAAAAACAGAAAGAAAACAGGAAACATTATACAATTTTTACTCTCAAGAGAAGCAGATAGAAAAAACAGAGATTTTCGCGGAATGGACTGTGAGTCAAGTTTCCGACGACGAAAGATCTGTCTGTTGTGAGAGCTGGGTCTCTGGTTTAGATTACCAAAATCGAATTTTTAGAGGGCAATTATAGAGAGTTTTAGCGAGGATTACTGAAGCACTCCATAGGTTCTCATTGCGGTTAAAGAAGGTACCACAAACTCTGCATCTGCAACAAAGCCTTTTAAGGGTCCTTTTCTTCCTCCGAGGGGCTGGGGCTTCCCATAATAGATCGACAATGCACTCTCAGTACCTCCATATTCATTTACAACCGCGCCTGCTTTTATCTGCCCTGTTTTCAGCGCATCGCAATCACTCACTTCGAACCAGGATAAGCCGATGTTTTCAAAAAAAGAATATAAAAAGAGGGAAATTTGTTATAAAGTTCTCAGTATATGTAGCAAGTCTCCGCAATGATATTGCGCCATAACCGAGTCGAAAACAGAAGTTAATCCTGTACGATCTTGCAAGATTCTTGCAAAAAAAGAAGTTAATCTTCTAACATTCTTGTGAGAAAAAAAATAATCTGATAAGAATCTTGCAAGAAAAACTTAATCTTGATCTTGTAAGAATCTTGTAAGAAAAATTATTCTTGTAAGATCTTTTAAGAATCTTGCAAGAAACTTGTAAGATTTAACAACGTCTTGTAAAAATCTTGCAAGATCTTACACGATTAACTTCTGTTTTCGACTCGGGTATTGTAAGGGTAGTATAGTGGGGTGAGCCAGGTTTCCTGTTCACTTACAGCAGGGTTGAGCTAATATGGAGGAACACATTCGCTCAATTGAAGTGATATTGTACAAAAATTGTTCTGTGATATTTTTCTGCACATCTATCATAATATGCACCCACTAAGCTGGGGGGGGGCACAAATGGAAGAGATCCAAAGTCAAATTATAAAAACAAGGGGATACTTTTTCTATACCCTGAAGGTATTAGTGTCCCTAGTGAACATGTTAAGCCAGTAATAAATCGCCCTTTGAGCCGGCTCAAAGAAATATTTTGACCTCCAACAAATTTTGTCCAAAAATCTTTCTATAATCAAAACTGTATACATGAGTAGTATGCTCATCTGCTATATGACTGGAGGGGGCGGGGGGGGGGGGGGTCCGGAACCCCCTGCTAAGAACTTTACCAGCGAAAAACGGATTTTCTCTCAGTGAAATCAAGTTTTTTGTTTAAGTTTTCCCAATCTGAGAGATTTTTCTTGTAATACGTTGACTGGTGAAACTTAAACAAAAAACTTGATTTCACTGAGAGAAAATCAGTTTTTCGGTGGTAAAGTTCTTTGCAGAGAGGGGTGTCCGGACCCCCCTTCCCTCCAGTCATATAGCAGCTACCGGTTGCTGGTGTGTTGGCGTTAAGGCAACCTAGAGCAGTTTCTCATTTGCTCGACGGTAAAAACTTATTTTCCTTAGAACTAAAAATTTTCCTATAAGGCCTCAAACTTGGAAAAAATTTCAAAATTTATGAAAATTTTTTGCGAAATTTGAAAATTTTTCGAAGTTCTGAAATGGTCTGAAATGGATTTTGCACTATGAAAGAGCACTCAAAACTGATTTTTTTTGACATGAAAATTTTCTCAGATAAGATCTTTACCTAAAAAAAAATTTTCTTGAAAAAAAATTCTATTAACTGGAATTTTTCATACAAAAAAGCAACTTTTGTTCATTTAATTACTTTTCCGTTCGAGAATCAGCATGACAACCATTGCAACCATAGATTTGAAGAACATTCATGAAATTTTTGAACGAATAAAAGTTGACTATCCGGAATCTCTTGAACGATTTGTATACTTTCTGGCGGCGTGTCTTGATCTGGACCCTGACATTAACTTGGAAATAGTTCTCAAGCTGAGACCATATGCTGGTCTTATTGGTATAGACAACTCCTCGTTACACACTTACCTGAAATCTTACAAATTCTTTCGATTACAAGCAATACTTCATGACGCTTCAGGGTTTTTTGCAGAGCATAGTCAGAAAGGCCCTGGATATTCATACGTTTTACCTTGTCCAATCACAAACGCTTGTATTGGTCACATGACAGGCTTACTGTTTTGTATTTTCGTGAAAACGTTTAAAAGGAATTTGTTCAATTTGCTGAAATGTTGAATTCTGAAATTGTTGTATTAGATTTTGAAGGTTTTCGGCACAAAAAGACCGGTTTTATAAAAAAAGAGTTATCGGTTTGCTCAAACAATTATTCAAACACAATCTTATTCCTACCACCAGTGCCATACAATTCACTTTCCGCTAGTGAGAGGAAATCTCATCAGTGGGTTAGTCAGGTTTTTAGATGGTTTATCTTGGAGCACTGGTAGTTATCCTTACTGGTTTATATCCCAAATCTTTTTCTCAATTAAACTTCGTTTTCCGTCGGAAAAGTTTTATGCAAAAGGAAAAGAGAAATCGGAATCACTGCAAACCCTATTGCAGAAGGAAGTTGTAGATTTGGACAGTCTTTTATGCCCCAAAATTGAAGAAATTTTTCATCCGATTCAACAGTTTACTTGTGCTTTGCACTCTTTCAACATACCCGAGAAACAAAAGAAAAAACATTGTGGTAAAAGAAAAGCACAGTTGTATTTCTATTGGCTAAGACTGCCCACCAATGAGCCGTCGAGTGGAGAAGGTAGCTCCTTCAGTTCTTCAAGTGAATTTATCTCCAAGTTTGACAGTATGCAGTTGCATAACGAATGATAATCAATTAACTCTATCTTTTGTCAGAGAGGAAGAAATCACGGGGGCAATCTGTTCTGAGGAAACCACAAATTCTTTGCAATATAGCTGAGGTTGAGACGCTGAAGAAATATCTTTCATTGCTCGAACATTTTCAAAAGTACCATGTCTCTACAAGAGAAAATGAAAAGACTGAAACTAACCCCTTTACCTATTCACAAGTCGCCAGAACCGGTTCAGGTGACCCTGGACGACGAAAGTCTCCCTGATGAAATCAAGCAGATGGTCAGCAAAGGGAACGTGGAGTCAATTGTCAACTACGCAAAGGATTATGGCATGCAATCGAACTACAACGTAACTTACAAGAATGAAGACAAAGACTCTAGATATACTACATATGAAATTTATATGGTTGAGAGAGTTACTAACAAAATAATGAGCTAACATAAGATTTGAAGTTCTAATTCATTTTTGATAAAAACTTATTTTCAAATGAATGATAAAAAAGACCAGATAGGTTCCCTTGCTGGAATAGGTTTCAATGATTTAGGTTTCAATGAAAAAAATCAAGAGAGACGCTCATGGAAATTATGTAACTCTAGACTACCACAATCAGAAGTAGTGTATTTTACTCAAATCTTGATAATACTGTTTCTTATTGGTGAGTCTTTGATCAAACTTGTGTTTTTTCATCTTGATTGCGAAAAGTCAACATTTTGGTTTTCATTGCTTTCATGCACAGTTGGCTACACGCTTCCTAATCCAAAGCTATGAACAAGATAATTTCAACAAGCGATAGACTATTCATGGCTGCTTGTGGGCCTTCATGCTGTGGTAAAACTGAGCTTATATTTTCCTCAGATATTCCAAATGTTACTGAGAAACACCTTTTACCCAAAATTTAAACCTATTTACTACTTCTATCAACACGAGGAACCAAAATTCAGCTCTAGAGAGCGTAACTTGAACTTTTTTTTCACAAAGTTTTCTGGATTTGACTTCTCTTCACAGCTGGAAAACTGTCTGGTTGTTTTTGACGATTCTTGCGAGGAAGTTTTTAATGACAAAGAGTTCTCAAAACTCGCAACTGCTGGACGTCATAGAAATATTAGCGTCATTTACGTTAAGCATAGCTTATTCCAACAAAGTAACTGGTCTAGAACAATTGATCTGAACACAACCCACATCAGTTTGCTCAAATCACCCATAGACATACGGCAGATCACCTATATTGGTAAACCGTTAAACAACACAAATTTTTTGAAAGAAAGCTACGAATTACCAACAAAATTACCCTTTGGACACTTACTCATCGACTTCGATCCAAAAACTTCAGACTCTCTGAGTTTTTGTTCAAATATTAAACAACCAGGTCCAACAATTTTTTATCTACCTTTTTCCAAAGCGGTTATAACTAATTTGACAGATGAGAGAGAAAGAGTTATGTATGCTAAAGCAAATGCTCGAGCTGTCTGATAGTAATTTCAGAAAGTTCCTCAAAGAAGCACCAAAGAGTTTCATAAATTTTCTGTGTCACTTTCTGCTCAATGTAATCAATGGAAATGTTCCCGTCAACAAACAGTTACTAAGAAATCAAGAAGATTCATTTCAGCAGTTATTATCAAAAGAAACAAGTCTGAGGAAAAAGCGATTCATTTTGACGAGAAAATCAGAACTTATCAAAGCAATAGGATTCTTGTGCTATCTTTACTTTAAAATCAAATAATGAATGCAGAAGAATTTGTTTTGATCCCCAAGAGGTTGTTCATATCAAAAAATCCAACCAAGGAAGAAATTTTTGATAATCCAATATATCAACAAAAAGACACTCAGTTATCACTCCTACAAAGATCTAATCCAAAATTTGAGCAGAGCAGTGGAAAAAAATTACAAGAAGCTGACACAAGCACTGATAGACTAATCAAGAGAACAAGGAGTGTCGGTGATCGAACAGGTGATCCATATGATGTAAAATTAGAATCATTTGTTAGAGATTGCAGTGAAATCGAGCCTGTATTGAAAAAACGGAAAGTTTCAGCTTTCGACTCAGTAATGCTGGAACTAAAACTAATGGATGAAATTAAAACAAAAAGAGCAGCAATTGTCCTAAAAAACATTTTTGATTCCGATACTGTTTCTATTAGTGAAGAGAATAATGTCCTCCATATTACAGATGAACCTCAAGGAGTGAGGGTGGCAAATTTCTTGTACAATTTACAGCAACCTACTAAAAAAAATTGACGTGCAAAAGCAATCCAAAATATTGAGTGAACTTGATATAGCAGCCCACTTGGTTTACAATACTCATGCAAAAAAAGTTCTCGATGACTTCTACTGCGGAGAAGAAGAAGAGCAATCAACTTGAAAACAAAAGAAACAGCAGCAGCAACAAAAACAACCTCAGAGGAAGATCTGAAACAAAAGAAAAAAACGCAAAACCAAAAGTCGATGAGAGCAAAAACAAGAAAGATGAAAACACGAGCTGAAAAGACTGGGCTTTCTATAGATGATGTAAAAAAACTGGACAATCTCTATTTAATAGGACCAAAAGACTTCAAAATTTGAGTAAATTATCAATGAAAAAAGTAAATATGTATATGGAAACGAAACCATCCTTCACCAAATATCGTTCACGTCGCCTCAGATTTCCCAGGCTTAAAGTAATTCTTAATGACCTAAATGAGATCTGGTCCGTAGATCTAGCATTTGTTGATAAACTTGCAAATAACAACCGTGGTGTAAAATATCTTCTTGTTGCAGTTGACAGTCCTTCAACATATCTCAGGGTTGAACCACTAAAAACAAAATATGCTGCAGAAACCGCAAAGGCTTTCAAAAAGATGATCAAATAAAAGCAACCTAGAAAAGTTTGGGTCAATGATGGCACGGAGTTCCTCGGTGCTTTCAAAGACCTTTGCAACAAACGCGGAATTCATTTATACAGTACGTTCAGTGAGAAAAAATCTGCTTTTGCTTAAAGAAATATACGTTCCCTCAAGAATATAATATACATATACTTAGAAAAAAGTGGACCTATTCATATCTAGATAAACTGGATTTTTTGTTGGTGATCGTGTACAAATACTGAAAAAAGAGACGATTGGAAAGGGTTACAAGCAGTCTTTTACTGACGAAATGTTTAAAATTTCGTCTATCCCAACATTGAACCCTCCAACGTATTCTCTTATCAATACCATTAAAGAAATTATCCAGGGTAATTTCTTTAATGGTATTGTTGGTGATTTGTTGTGATTTTTGGTTGGTGAACTTGTACAAATACTGAAAAAAGAGACGATTGGAAAGGGTTACAAGCAGTCTTTTACTGACGAAATGTTTAAAATTTCGTCTATCCCAACATTGAACCCTCCAACGTATTCTCTTATCAATACCATTAAAGAAATTATCCAGGGTAATTTCTATCAACCCGAACTCCAATTAGTACGAGAATCTCCTTTGCAAAATTGCAGGTAAACGTTTTGAAGATGAATTTACGGTACATGTAATCTCCTCCGCTTCAATGGAGATCTTCGATCAAAACACATTGGCTTCGTTCAGAAATTTTTTCAATGATGAAATACAACTGTCGGGAGACTGGAGAGTAGCTTTGAGTGAAATTATTTTTCCCACTAAAATAGAACATCACAAACGGGGTCCTAACTTCTTACAAAATAAGCGGTTTAGAAAATCACCAACGGAATAGCTCAGGAGCCAATGTCATATCACGTCCATACAACGGTGAGTGATTAGCTTTCATGCCAGGAACTTTTGATACTCTGCCACAGTTGTTAGCTACCATAAAAGAACTGTTGTTTTACCAAATTTTTCATTCAGAGAAATTAAAAGTTCCGGTAAATATGAAATTCTTTTTGGAAAATACGAGGGAATTACGTTTCCAAACGATGAAGTTCCTAGCATTATTGGTTTCAAGGGCGTCCCTGATGGACGAGGAACACACATTGGTTATAAAATGGACACAATTGGAAACAAAATGATGCAAAAAGATGATACCAAGGCTTTTATGGGGAACTTTCCAGCCGATTTTTGCGCCGGGAAACCTTTTTTTTATACAAATATTATTGAGTATCAATGCGTTGAAGATGCAAAAGCACCTTTACTACGAGTCATTGATTCAAAACAACGGTTGAAAAACGGTAGCGTCTGCAAGCTTGAACCAACACACAGAATAGTTTTTTCGAATTTGGACTACAAAAAACTCCTTTCAAATACGATTCAGTCAATTTCTATAGAACTACGCACAGAAACGGGTCAATTAGTCCCTTTTTCAGGAACCGGTAAGATCATTCTGACGTTACAGTTCAAAAAATTTGGTGAGTAAAAGCAATGGAATCATACTACAACAATCAAGCATCTGCATTGCCTTATTTTTCGTGACATCATAGGCAAAGAGGTAGCGGCTTTGGAGCTTTAGCAATTGGTTTTGGAAGAATTGCTCTACCCCTCGCAAGAAAATTTAATATACCAGCAGCAAAACGTGTTGGAAAAGAACTTCTGTTACAGAGCGTGCCAGAGTTAATGGACGTTGTCAGTAAAGACAAATCTCCAAAATAAGCGCTGAAAAACACAATATCAAATACAGTCAAAAAGCAAACAGCGGGCTCCTTGGCACTGCGAATGAGACATAGACAATGAGTTGTAGACGATCTAAACGTTTAGGTTCAAAAGCCAGAAAAGGTAGCAAAAAAGAAAGGTGGTCATTTCAAAATAGAAACAGCCAAAGAAAAGTCGGTCGCATTTCTTTGCCAAAGTTAAAGATGATCGGTAAAATGTTACCAACAGAGGAAAAACAAAGTTCCCTGGATTTGTTCGAAAAACCAGCGCTTCTTGTGACTTTTGATGGGAGCTTTTGTCAAAAAGTAGGACCCCCTAAGGGACCCATGCTTGAGTTTGAGGTTGCTGGAGACAGAAATAATTTTATTGATCTGCAAAAAATTTTCTTTGAAATCAAATGCAAGATAGTTCAGGCTTCTGAAGCTGATTTAAGATATGATGCGGGAGCTGCAGCAGATGCAACGAAAACAGACGTTCCTTACTTTTTGTAATAATGTTCTACGTTCACTCTTTTCTGACTGTACAGTATCAGCCAACGGATTAAAAATTTCAATTGCAAATGGAAATTATGCTCACAAAAGTTTCATTGAAACCGAATTTTCTCACAACAAAGACGCAAAAGCTACGTGGTTGGCTTGCCAAGGTTATTGAAGTTAACAGACGAAAAGCTTTGGTTAGACAATCTGCTGAATGTACCTTTCATGGAAAAGTGGCAGTAGATTTTTTTACATGCGATTGTCATCTTTTGAGTGCAGCCACTCTGCGAATTCCGTTTTAACGATCAATAGATGATTTTGTTATAATTTCTGACGATGCCTGAAAATCATACCAGGTTTGAAGATTGAAGCTATTTTGTATGTGAGAAAAATGACGCTGAACGATGACGTGGTTTCTGCAGTTGAAAAAACTTTACTATCAAGTCCAGCGTACTATCCTTACTTGGAAAATTTAACTAAAACGTTTTTGGCTTCCACTGGTTTGCAAAGTTGGAAACGAGAAGATGTATTTAGCAGAGAGCCTATTCGACGTCTTGCCATTTGTCTTAACACAAATGAAGCTTTCTTAGGAAGCAAACAACTCAATCCCTTTCATTTTCGTAAATTTAATCTGGAGCAGATTTGTATTTATCGAAATGGACTACACGTTGCTGACAGCCCCAGAATTACAACTGACGTAAAACGCTTGTACTTCAACACAATGTCAGATTAGCCTATATGGATAATGGGCATGGAATTAGTTTGTCTGAATGCCCCAACCATTTTGTTATGGTGTTTGATCTCACCAGCACTCAGCAGGTTTCACATGATTTTATTCACCCTGAACTTACAAACTGTTCAATTTCAATTGAACTTTAATTTTCAGCGGCCTTACCCAAGAATATAGAATTTTTTATTATTGTGGAAAAAGCAAGCACTATCTTCATCGATTCTGCCCGAAGAGTTTCAAAAATTATATTCTTACAAACTGACGGATGAAGATGAAATTAACAATCTTGTTCAAGCATGTAAACTTTGAAATACAAGTTCCGAGGTGTATTCGCAGCTGACAACTTCCCTGTTACTCTATCTCACAACAGTTTCATCATAGTGAATGTAACAACCTCTCAGTCAATTGGAACACATTGGACACTTTTTTGTCGAAGAAATGGAAAATATATTTTTGCTGATCCACTTGGACAAAACCTAGCTTCATAAAAACATTTAAATAATAGACTTGCTTCCTCTGCTGATAATATTCAAACTGTGTTTCAATTGCTTAAAAACCAACCAATTCAAAATCCACTCTCAATATTGTGTGGCTTATTTTGCATTTTTATTGCTCATTACCTCTTTGATGAAAAAGAATTTGTAAAGATGAATGATGTTGATTTGATACGTTTTGCGCTTCATATGATGCTTTAACATTACTAAATTTTGTATCGAAATACATTTTTTTTTCAAAATTTTATTTTTTCTTCAAAAATTAAGCGTACACACAAAACATCATTATCAATATCTAATTTCCAATAGCCACTCATAAAATTATCCATTATTTGACAGAAATCACCAGCATGAGGACCATACAAAATATTTTCGAATCTCTTCACAGTTTCAGTTGAAAACCAGTTAGTTTGCCTTGCTGATTCAATGTTTTCTCAGCTTTATCCAGAGATTTGTAGGCAAAAATTCCATTCTGCCGGTGATTATTGCTTGGGGCATTGTTCAAATTTGATAACCGCTTCTGAATTGCGGTTGCCTCTCCTTTTGTTAGCGGTGCTGAACCGTTGTAATCCACAGCTAGTTTGAGTTTTTCAATAATCGCTCCATTTGTTTCCACTGTGGTCCCGTTTGAAAAAAAAACTTGAAGGTTGTGTACTAACTAGGAACTTTATAAAGATTATTTCGTTTCATCATTTCCGTAGAAACGTCCGACACAATAAACAACACATGATAATGGTTAGAGGTTAACACTTCACAAGAGCCGTTTTCAAAATGCATGCATACAGCGTAATTCCTGCAAACATTGAAGATGATTTCTCTTCAGAGACGAAAACCTGAAATTCTTTTGAAATTGTTTAAAGTAAGCAGGTGAGAGCTCATACACAGCTTCCACCATTTTGTTATACGATTCTTTTTTTCATTCAGATATTTCGTGCGCGTCGTCTTTTTGCTTCAACTTTGTTTTCTTTGCTGTTGGTGCCTTAGCTGTTATATCAGTATCATTAGAATTGTTAGCAATAACTCGAATTTTTGGAGATTTTTTCATCAGGTTTTCAAACTCTTCAAAAGTTAGTGTTATTCTTTGTTGAAATTCATAGTCATGTTCAGCTTTTTAACAATTTTTTTTAAAAAAACTTAATTTCCAGTCGTTTCATAATCGTTGCTCTGATCAAACGTTTTTCAATTTTAGAAACGTCAAATTGAGAGTCTCCAAACTCGGCGTCTTTTCAGCTGTAAATGGCATTTGTACAATTCATCGCCTAAATTATTTTGTCAAATTATTTTCAATTGAAAATGAAATACTAATGAATTTCTATGGAAACCAAATTTAAACACAGAAGTGTGTGAGCTCAAAATAGAATTCTTCAACTGATAAGAAAAACGTGTAAAATATAACGTTTACCTACATGGTAGTTGTATGTTTAGCTACATGGTCAGCTAACAGAAATAGTATTTGCAAACTGCCATGTGTCAAACACATGTATCTCTATAGTATCTCCAAAAAACAACGAGATTGATTTGAACACACACACACACAAATGCTTGAACTAAAAACAAAACTCTTCACCTGATAAGAATAGTGTGTAAAATATAACGTTAACCTACTTGATAGCTGTATGTTTAGCTAATTGGTCAGCTAACAGAAACAGTAACTGCAAACTGCCATGGGTCAGACACATGTATCTATCTGTATTTTCAACAAACGACTAGTTTTCCCTTTGTTCAATAAATGAAACTTTATTATAGGGTAGAATGAATTGTAACCTGGGGTGTTTCAGCAGATTATAATTGGGAGTGGAGCCATTAAAGGAAACTTATACTTTCTTGAAGTTGTTCAACAGTATCGAAACAATTTAAAATCAACAATTGCATTTACATGCACAGAGAAAATTTGTCACTTGGTTTGAATTTTGTACACTTAATTATTTTCTCAATTTTTGCAACGCCAAGAAATTACAAAAAATTGTACTTGCTGTTTTACTTTTCAATTTTTAAAAGTAACCTACCAAAAACTAGAAAATAATGTCTTATTATATTCTCACAGAAGACGAAAATTCTTGGAAACAAACTTTGGTGCATCAAACACACCATGAGAACTTCTTAGTGGTTGTCCAACAGAAGCAGTACAACGAGAAAGATGAATGGAACACCCTCAATCATTGCCTGCTCCCGAAAACATTTGTCAACTTCATGGCCAAGTTACTATAACGTATTCTCTTATCGATACCATTAAAGAAATTATCCAGGGTAAATTCTATCAACGCGAATTCCAATTAGTACGAGAATCTCCTTTGCAAAATTGCAGGTAAATGTTTTGAAGATGAATTTACGGTACATTTAATCTCCTCCGCTTCGATGGAGATCTTCGATCAAAACACATTGGCTTCGTTCAGAAATTTTTCAATGATGAAATACAACTGTCGGGAGACTGGAGAGTAGCTTTGAGTGAAATTATTTTTCCCACCAAAATAGAGCACATCACAAACGGGGTCCTATCTTCTTACAAAATAAGCGGTTTAGAAAATCACCAACGGAATAGCTCTGGAGCCAATGTCATATCACGTGCATACGACGGTGAGCGATTAGCTTTCATGCCAGGAACTTTTGATACTCTGCCACAGTTGTTAGCTACAATTAAAAGAACTGTTGGTTTACCAAATTGTTCATTCAGAGAAATTAAAAGTTCCGGTAAATATGAAATTGTCTTTGGAAAATACGGGGGA
This sequence comes from Convolutriloba macropyga, assembly GCF_964194025.1. NCBI lineage: Eukaryota > Metazoa > Xenacoelomorpha > Acoela > Convolutidae > Convolutriloba > Convolutriloba macropyga. The sequence goes on along the minus strand of NC_134470.1, from coordinate 82,731,674 downwards.
ATTACGTTTCCAAACGATGAAATTCCTAGCATTATTGGTTTCAATGGCGTCCCTGATGGACGAGGAACACACATTGGTTATAAAATGGACACAATTGCAAACAAACTGATGCAAAAAGATGATACCAAGGCTTTTATGGGGAACTTTCCAGCTGATTTTTGCGCCGGGAGACCTTTTATTTTTTTTATACAAATATTATTGAGTATCAATACATTGAAGATGCAAAAGCACCTTTACTAGGAGTCATTGATTCAAAACAACGGTTGAAAAACGGTAGCGTCTGCAAGCTTGAACCAACACACAGAATAGTTTTTTCGAATTTGGACTACAAAAAACTCCTTTCAAATACGTTTCAGTTAATTTCTATAGAACTAAGCACAGAAACGGGTCAATTAGTCCCTTTTTCAGGGACCGGTAAGATCATTCTGACGTTACAGTTCAAAAAATTTGGTGAGTAAAAGCAATGGAATCATACTACAACAATCAAGCATCTGCATTGCCTTATTTTTCGTGACATCATAGGCAAAGAGGTAGCGGATTTGGAGCTTTAGCGAGTAGTATTGGAAGAATTGCTCTACCTCTCGCAAAAAAGTTTATTATACCAGCAGCAAAACGTGTTGGAAACGAACTTCTGTTACAGAGCGTGCCAGAGTTAATGGACGTTGTCAGTAAAAAAATATCCAAAACATGCGCTGAAAAACACAATATCAAATACAGTCAAAAAGCAAACAGGGGGCTTCTTGGCACTGCGAATGAGACGAAGACCAATGAGTTGTAGACGACCTAAACGTTCAGGATCAAAAGCCAGAAAAGGTAGCAAAAAAGAAAGTTGTTATTTCAAAATTGAAACAGCCAAAGAGAAGTGGGTCGGATTTCTTTGTCAAAGTTAAAGATGATCGGTAATATGTTACCAACAGAGGAAAAACATAGTTCCCTGGATTTGTTCGAAAAACCAGCGCTTCTTGTGACTTTTGATGGGAGCTTTTGTCAAAAAGTAGGACCCCCTAAGGGACCCATGCTTGAGTTTGAGGTTGCTGGAGACAGAAATAATTTTATTGATCTGCAAAAAATTTTCCTTGAAATCAAATGCAAGATAGTTCAGGCTTCTGAAGCTGATTTAAGATATGATGCGGGAGCTGCAGCAGATGCAACCAAAACAGACGCTCCTTACTTTTTGTAATAATGTTCTACGTTCACTCTTTTCTGACTGTACAGTATCAGCCAACGGATTAAAAGTTTCAATTGCAAATGGAAATTATGCTCACAAAACTTTCATTGAAACCGAATTTTCTCACAACAAAGACGCAAAAGCTACGTGGTTGGCTTGCCAAGGTTATTCGTACGAGGATAATCCTGGAGCGATAACAACAGCTGATGTTAACAGACGAAAAGCTTTGGTTAGACAATCTGCTGAATGTACCTTTTATGGAAAAGTGGCAGTAGATTTTTTTACATGCGATCGTCATCTTTTGAGTGCAGCCACTCTGCGAATTCCGTTTTAACGATCAATAGATGATTTTGTTATAATTTCTGACGATGCTTGAAAATCATACCAGGTTTGAAGATTGAAGCTATTTTGTATGTGAGAAAAATGACGCTGAACGATGACGTGGTTTCTGCAGTTGAAAAAACTTTACTATCAAGTCCAGCGTACTATCCTTACTTGGAAAATTTAACTAAAACGTTTTTGGCTTCCACTGGTTTGCAAAGTTGGAAACGAGAAGATGTATTTAGCAGAGAGCCTATTCGACGTCTTGCCATTTGTCTTAACACAAATGAAGCTTTCTTAGGAAGCAAACAACTCAATCCCTTTCATTTTCGTAAATTTAATCTGGAGCAGATTTGTATTTATCGAAATGGACTACACGTTGCTGACAGCCCCAGAATTACAACTGACGTAAAACGCTTGTACTTCAACACAATGTCAGATTAGCCTATATGGATAATGGGCATGGAATTAGTTTGTCTGAATGCCCCAACCATTTTGTTATGGTGTTTGATCTCAGCAGCACTCAGCAGGTTTCACATGATTTTATTCACCCTGAACTTACAAATTGTTCAATTTCAATTGAACTTAAATTTTCAGCGGCCTTACCCAACAATATAGAATTTGTTATTATTGTTGAAAAAGCAAGCACTATCTTCATCGATTCTGCCCGAAGATTTTCAAAAAATCATATTCTTACAAATTGATGGATGAAGATGAAAATAACAACCTTCTTCAAGCATGTAAACTTTTGATCTCACAACAGTTTCATCATAGTGAATGTAACAACCTCTCAGTCAATTGGAACACATTGGACACTTTTTTGTCGAAGAAATGGAAAATATAATTTTGCTGATCCACTTGGACAAAACTTAGCTTCATAAAAACATTTTCATAATAGATTTGCTTCCTCTGCTGATTATATTCAAACTCAGTTTCAATTGCTTAGAAACCAACCAATTCAAAATCCAATCTCAATATTGTGTGGCTTATTTTGCATTTATATTGCTCATTACCTCTTTGATGAAAAAGAATTTGTAAAGATGAGTGATGTTGATTTGATACGTTTTGCGCTTCATATGATGCTTTAACATTACTAACTTTTGTATCGAAATACAATTTTTTTTGCAAATTTTTTTTTCTTTAAAATAATTAAGCGTACACACAAAACATCATTATCAATATCTAGGCGGGTAGTCTGGGATATCAATTTGGTTCACTTTGAACAACTCCTTAACCCGAAAAAATTTCTAGATTTTTGAAAATAGAATGAGCGAAAAAGTCGATATTTCCGATTGAAATACGAATTTTTCCTCTAGGAAAGTTAGGCGGACCATTCTTTTTGCATTACAATCTAAATAGTACTGGTAGTCTGGGATATCAATTTGGTTCACTTTGAACGACTCCTTAACCCGATAAAATTTCTAGATTTTTGAAAATAGAATGAGCGAAAAAGTCGATATTTCCGATTGAAATACGAACTTTTCCTCTAGGAAAGTTAGGCGGACCATTCTTTTTGCCTTACAACCTAAATAGTACTGGTAGTCTGGGATATCAATTTGGTTCACTTTGAACAACTCCTTAACCCGATAAAATTTCTAGATTTTTGAAAATAGAATGAGCGAAAAAGTCGATATTTCCGATTGAAATACGAACTTTTCCTCTAGGAAAGTTAGGCGGACCACTCTTTTTGCATTACAACCTAAATAGTACTGGTAGTCTGGGATATCAATTTGGTTCACTTTGAACGACTACTTAACCCGATAAAAATTCTATAATTTTGAAAATAGAATACGCGAAAAAGTCAATATTTCCGATTGAAATACTAACTTTTCCTCTCGGAAAGTTAGGCGGACCATTCTTTTTGCATTACAACCTAAATAGTACTGGTAATCTGGGATATCAATTTGGTTCACTTTGAACAACTCCTTAACCCGATAAAATTTCTAGATTTTTGAAAATAGAATGAGCGAAAAAGTCGATATTTCCGATTGAAATACGAACTTTTCCTCTAGGAAAGTTAGGCGGACCACTCTTTTTGCATTACAACCTAAATAGTACTGGTAGTCTGGGATATCAATTTGGTTCACTTTGAATAACTCCTTAACCCGATAAAAATTCTATAATTTTGAAAATAGAATACGCGAAAAAGTCAATATTTCCGATTGAAATACTAACTTTTCCTCTCGGAAAGTTAGGCGGACCATTCTTTTGGCATTACAACCTAAATAGTACTGGTAGTCTGGGATATCAATTTGGTTCACTTTGAACAACTCCTTAACCCGATAAAATTTCTAGATTTTTGAAAATAGAATGAGCGAAAAAGTCGATATTTCCGATTGAAATACGAACTTTTCCTCTAGGAAAGTTAGGCGGACCACTCTTTTTGCATTACAACCTAAATAGTACTGGTAGTCTGGGATATCAATTTGGTTCACTTTGAACAACTCCTTAACCCGATAAAAATTCTATAATTTTGAAAATAGAATACGCGAAAAAGTTAATATTTCCGATTGAAATACTAACTTTTCCTCTCGGAAAGTTAGGCGGACCATTCTTTTTGCATTACAACCTAAATAGTACTGGTAGTCAGGGATATCAATTTGGTTCACTTTGAACAACTCCTTAACCCGATAAAATTTCTAGATTTTTGAAAATAGAATGAGCGAAAAAGTCGATATTTCCGATTGAAATACGAACTTTTCCTCTAGGAAAGTTAGGCGGACCATTCTTTTTGCATTACAACCTAAATAGTACTGGTAGTCTGGGATATCAAGTTGGTTCACTTTGAACGACTCCTTAACCCGATAAAAAATTCTTTATTTTTGTAAATAGAATACGCGAAAAAGTCAATATTTCCGATTGAAATACTAAATTTTCCTCTAGGAAAGTTAGACGGACCATTCCTTTTGCATTACGACATAAATAGTACTGGTAGTCTGGGATATCAATTTGGTTCACTTTGAACGACTCCTTAACCCGATAAAAAATTCTATATTTTTGAAAATAGAATGAGCGAAAAAGTCGATATTTCCGATTGAAATACGAACTTTTCCTCTAGGAAAGTTAGGCGGACCATTCTTTTTGCATTACAACCTAAATAGTACTGGTAGTCTGGGATATCAAGTTGGTTCACTTTGAACGACTCCCTAACCCGATAAAAAATTCTATATTTTTGGAAAATAGAATACGCGAAAAAATCAATATTTCCGATTGAAATACTTACTTTTTTCTTGGAAAGTTAGGCGGACCATTTTTTTGCATTACAAGCTAAATAGTACTGGTATTCTGGGATATCAATTTGGTTCACTTTGAACAACTCCTCGACCCGATAAAATTTCTAGATTTTTGAAAATAGAATGAGCGAAAAAGTCGATATTTCCGATTGAAATACGAACTTTTCCTCTAGGAAAGTTAGGCGGACCACTCTTTTTGCATTACAACCTAAATAGTACTGGTAGTCTGCGATATCAATTTGGTTCACTTTGAACAACTCCTTAACCCGATAAAATTTCTAGATTTTTGAAAATAGAATGAGCGAAAAAGTCGATATTTCCGATTGAAATACGAACTTTTCCTCTAGGAAAGTTAGGCGGACCACTCTTTTTGCATTAAAACCTAAATAGTACTGGTAGTCTGGGATATCAATTTGGTTCACTTTGAACAACTCCTTAATCCAATAAAAATTCTATAATTTTGAAAATAGAATACGCGAAAAAGTCAATTTTTCCGATTGAAATACTAACTTTTCCTCTCGGAAAGTTAGGCGGACCATTCTTTTTGCATTACAACCTAAATATTACTGGTAGTCTGGGATATCAAGTTGGTTCACTTTGAACGACTCCTTAACCCGATAAAAAATTCTATATTTTTGAAAATAGAATACGCGAAAAAATCAATATTTCCGATTGAAATACTTACTTTTTTTTCTAGGAAAGTTAGGCGGACCATTTTTTTTTGCATTACAAGCTAAATAGTACTGGTAGTCTGGGATATCAATTTGGTTCACTTTGAACAACTCCTTGACCCTATACGATTTCTAGATTTTTGAAAATAGAATGAGCGAAAAAGTCGATATTTCCGATTGAAGTACGAACTTTTCCTCTGGGAAAGTTAGGCGGACCACTCTTTTTGCATTACAACCTAAATAGTACTGGTAGTCTGGGATATCAATTTGGTTCACTTTGAACAACTCCTTAACCCGATAAACTTTCTAGATTTTTGAAAATAGAATGAGCGAAAAAGTCGATATTTCCGATTGAAATACGAACTTTTCCTCTGGGAAAGTTAGGCGGACCACTCTTTTTGCATTACAACCTAAATAGTACTGGTAGTCTGGGATATCAATTTGGTTCACTTTGAACAACTCCTTAACCCGATAAAAATTCTATATTTTTAAAAATAGAATACGCGAAAAAGTCAATATTTCCGATTGAAATTCTAACTTTTTTCTAGGAAAGTTGGGCCGACCATTTTTTTGCATTACAAGCTAAATAGTATTGGTATTCTGGGATATCAGTTTGGTTCACTTTGAACAACTCCTTGAGCCGATAAAATTTCTATATTTTTGAAAATAGAATGAGCGAGAAAGTCGATATTTCCGATTGAAATACGAACTTTTCCTCTAGGAAAGTTAGGCGGACCATTATTTTCGCATTAGAACCTAAATAGTACTGGTAGTCTGGGATATCAAGTTGGTTCACTTTGAACAACTCCTTAACGCGATAAAAAATTCTATATTTTTGAAAATAGAATACGCGACTACCAGTCGATATTTCCGATTGAAATACCAACTTTTTCTCTAGGAAAGTTAGGCCGACCATACTTTTTGCATAACAATCAAAATTTGAACAACTCCTTAACCCAATAAAAATTCTACTTTTTTTTGAAAATAGAATACGCGAAAAAGTCAATATTTCCGATTGAAATACTTACTTTTTTTTCTAGGAAAGTTAGGCGGACCATTTTTTTGCATTACAAGCTAAATAGTACTGGTAGTCTGGGATATCAATTTGGTTCACTTTGAACAAATCCTTGACCCGATAAAATTTCTAGATTTTTGAAATAAGAATGAGCGAAAAAGTCGATGTTTCCGATTGAAATACGAACTTTTCCTCTAGGAAAGTTAGGCGGACCACCCTTTTTGCATTAAAACCTAAATAGTACTGGTAGTCTGGGATATCAATTTGGTTCACTTTGAACAACTCCTTAACCCAATAAAAATTCTATAATTTTGAAAATAGAATACGCGAAAAAGTCAATTTTTCCGATTGAAATACCAACTTTTTTTCTAGGAAAGTTAGGCTAACCATACTTTTTGCATAACAATCTAAATAGTACTGGTAGTCTAGGATATCAATTTGGTTCAGTTTGAACAACTCCTTAACTCGAGAAAAATTCTATATTTTTGTAAATAGAATACGCGAAAAAGTCAATATTTCCGATTGAAATACTAAATTTTCCTCTAGGAAAGTTAGACGGACCATTCCTTTTGCATTACAACATAAATAGTACGGGTAGTCTGGGATATCAATTTGGTTCACTTTGAACAACTCCTTGACCCGATAAAATTTCTAGATTTTTGAAATAAGAATGAGCGAAAAAGTCGATATTTCCGATTGAAATACGAACTTTTCCTCTAGGAAAGTTAGGCGGACCACTCTTTTTGCAATACAACCTAAATAGTACTGGTAGTCTGGGATATCAATTTGATTCACTTTGAACAACTCCTTAACCCGATAAAAATTCTATATTTTTGAAAATAGAATACGCGAAAAAGTCAATATTTCCGATTGAAATACCAACTTTTTTCTAGGAAAGTTAGGCCGACCATTTTTTTGCATTACAAGCTAAATAGTACTGGTAGTCTGGGATATCAATTTGGTTCACTTTGAACAACTCCTTGACCCGATAAAATTTCTACATTTTTGAAAATAGAATAAGCGAATAGGTCGATATTTCCGATTGAAAAACCAACTTTTTTTCTAGGAAAGTTAGGCGAACCATACTTTTTGCATAACAATCTAAATAGTACTGGTAGTCTAGGATATCAATTTGGTTCAGTTTGAACAAATCCTTAACTCGAGAAAAATTCTATATTTTTGAAAATAGAATACGCGAAAATGTCAATTGAAATACTAATTTTTTTCTAGGAAAGTTAGGCGGACCATCTTTTTTGCCTTACAAGCTAAATAGTACTGGTGGTCTGGGATATCAATTTGGTTCACTTTGAACAACTCCTTGACCCGATAAAATTTCTATATTTTTGAAAATAGAATAAGCGAATAGGTCGATAATTCCGATTGAAATACCAACTTTTTTCTAGGAAAGTTAGGCGGACCATACTTTTCGCATAACAATCTAAATAATACTGGTAGTCTAGGATATCAATTTGGTTCACTTTGAACAACTCCTTAACCCGATAAAAATTCTACAATTTTGAAAAAAGAATAAGCGAATAGGTCGATATTTCCGATTGAAATACCAACCTTTTTTTTGAAAGTTAGGCCGACCAAACTTTTTGCATAACAATCAAAATAGTACTGGTAGTCTGGGATATCAATTTGGTTCACTTTGAACAACTCCTTGACCCGATAAAATTTCTAGATTTTTGAAATAAGAATGAGCGAAAAAGTCGATATTTCCGATTGAAATACCAACTTTTTTCTAGGAAAATTAGGCGAACCATACTTTTTGCATAACAATCTAAATAGTACTGGTAGTCTAGGATATCAATTTGGTTCAGTTTGAACAAATCCTTGACCCGATAAAATTTCTATATTTTGAAAATAGAATAAGCGAATAGGTCGATATTTCCGATTGAAAAACCAACTTTTTTTCTAGGAAAGTTAGGCGAACCATACTTTTTGCATAACAATCTAAATAGTACTGGTAGTCTAGGATATCAATTTGGTTCAGTTTGAACAAATCCTTAACTCGAGAAAAATTCTATATTTTTGAAAATAGAATAAGCGAATAGGTCGATATTTCCGATTGAAAAACCAACTTTTTTTCTAGGAAAGTTAGGCGAACCATACTTTTTGCATAACAATCTAAATAGTACTGGTAGTCTAGGATATCAACCTGGTTCAATTTGAACAAATCCTTAACTCGAGAAAAATTCTATATTTTTGAAAATAGAATACGCGAAAATGTCAATTGAAATACTATTTTTTTTTCTAGGAAAGTTAGGCGGACCATTTTTTTTGCCTTACAAGCTAAATAGTACTGGTGGTCTGGGATACCAATTTGGTTCACTTTGAACAACTCCTTGACCCGATAAAATTTCTATATTTTTGAAAATAGAATAAGCGAATAGGTCGATAATTCCGATAGAAATACCAACTTTTTTCTAGGAAAGTTAGGCGGACCATACTTTTCGCATAACAATTTAAATAGTACTGGTAGTCTAGGATATCAATTTGGTTCACTTTGAACAACTCCTTAACCCGATAAAAATTCTATAATTTTGAAAAAAGAATAAGCGAATAGATCGATATTTCCGATTGAAATACGAACTTTTTTTCTAGGAAAGTTAGGCCGACCATTTTTTTGCATTACAAGCTAAATAGTACTGGTAGTCTGGGATATCAATTTGGTTCACTTTGAACAACTCCTTGACCCGATAAAATTTCTATATTTTTGAAAATAGAATAAGCGAATAGGTCGATATTTCCGATTGAAAAACCAACTTTTTTTCTAGGAAAGTTAGGCGAACCATACTTTTCGCATAACAATCTAAATAGTACTGGTAGTCTAGGATATCAATTTGGTTCAGTTTGAACAAACACTTAACTCGAGATAAATTCTATATTTTTGAAAATAGAATACGCGAAAATGTCAATTGAAATACTAACTTTTTTTCTAGCAAAGTTAGGCGAACCATTTTTTTGCCTGACAAGCTAAATAGTACTGGTGGTCTGGGATATCAATTTGGTTGACTTTGAACAACTCCTTGACCCGATAAAATTTCTATGTTATTAAAAATATAATAAGCGAATAGGTCGATAATTCCGATTGAAATACCAACTTTTTTTCTAGGAAAGTTAGGCGGACCATACTTTTCGCATAACAATCTAAATAGTACTGGTAGTCTAGGATATCAATTTGGTTCACTTTGAACAACTCCTTAACCCGATAAAAATTCTATAATTTTGAAAATAGAGTAAGCGAATAGGTCGATATTTCCGATTGAAATACCAACTTTTTTTCTAGGAAAGTTAGGCCGACCAAATTTTTTGCATAACAATCAAAATAGTACTGGTAGTCTGGGATTTCAATTTGGTTCAATTTGAACAACTCCTTAACCCGATAAAAATTCTATATTTTAAAAATAGAATACGCGAAAAAGTCGATATTTCCGATTGAAATACGAACTTTTTTTCTAGGAAAGTTAGGCGGACTATTCTTTTCGCATTACAACCTAAATAGTACTGGTAGTCTGTGATATCAATTTGGTTCACTTTGAACAGCTCCTTAACCCGATAAAAATTCTATATTTTTGAAAATAGAATACGCGAAAATGTCAACATTTCCGATTGAAATACTAACTTTTTTTCTAGGAAAGTTAGGCGGACATTTTTTTTGCATTACAAGCTAAATATTACTGGTAGTCTGGGATATCAATTTGGTTCACTTTGAACAACTCCTTGACCCGATAAAATTTCTATATTTTTGAAAATAGAATACGCGAAAAAGTCAATATTTCCGATTGAAATACCAACTTTTTTCTAGGAAAGTTAGGCCGACCATTTTTTTGCATTACAAGCTAAATAATACTGGTAGTCTGGGATATAAATTTGGTTCACTTTGAACAACTCCTTGACCCGATAAAATTTCTATATTTTTGAAAATAGTATAAGCGAATAGGTCGATATTTCCGATTGAAAAACCAACTTTTTTTCTAGGAAAGTTAGGCGAACCATACTTTTTGCATAACAATCTAAATAGTACTGGTAGTCTAGGATATCAATTTGGTTCAGTTTGAACAAATCCTTAACTCGAGAAAAATTCTATATTTTTGAAAATAGAATAAGCGAATAGGTCGATAATTCCGATTGAAATACCAACTTTTTTTCTAGGAAAGTTAGGCGGACCATACTTTTCGCATAACAATCTAAATAGTACTGGTAGTCTAGGATATCAATTTGGTTCACTTTGAACAACTCCTTAACCCGATAAAAATTCTATAATTTTGAAAATAGAATAAGCGAATAGGTCGATAATTCCGATTGAAATACCAACTTTTTTTCTAGGAAAGTTAGGCGGACCATATTTTTCGCATAACAATCTAAATAGCACTGGTAGTCTGTGATATCAATTTGGTTCACTTTGAACAGCTCCTTAACCCGATAAAAATTCTATAATTTTGAAAATAGAATAAGCGAATAGGTCGATATTTCCAATTGAAATACCAACTTTTTTTCTAGGAAAGTTAGGCCGACCAAACTTTTTGCATAACAATCAAAATAGTACTGGTAGTCTGGGATTTCAATTTGGTTCAATTTGAACAACTCCTTAACCCGATAAAAGTTCTATATTTTGAAAATAGAATACGCGAAAAAGTCGATATTTCCGATTGAAATACGAACTTTTTTTCTAGGAAAGTTAGGCGGACCATTCTTTTTGCATTACAACCTAAATAGTACTGGTAGTCTGGGATATCAATTTGGTTCACTTTGAACAGCTCCTTAACCCGATAAAAGTTCTATATTTTGAAAATGGAATACGCGAAAAAGTCGATATTTCCGATTGAAATACTAACTTTTTTTCTAGGAAAGTTAGGCGGACATTTTTTTTGCATTACAAGCTAAATATTACTGGTGGTCTGGGATATCAATTTGGTTCACTTTGAACAACTCCTTGATTCAATAAAAAAGACGTATTTTTAAAATTACTTATTTGAAATAACAGCAAATTTCCGAATGAAAAGCTAACTTTTTTCCTAGACAAGCTATAGCAAAAATTCTTTTCTTCCTACATTTTAATTACACAGGGGATTCTCCATACCAAATTTGGTTCGATTTGGACAACTCCTTGATCCAATGAAAAAGACCTTTTTTTAAATATACTTATTCAAAACTATTCGGAAATAATAGGAAATTTCCGTATGAAATACAAACCTTTTTTTCTGGGAACGTTAGGCGAACTATTTTTTATGCATTATAACCTAAGTAGTACTGTTAGTCTGGGAAATCAATTTGGTTCACTTTGAAAAACTCCTTGATTCAATAAAAAAGACCTATTTTTAAAATTCGCTAATCGCGAATTTCGCATATTTCCGTATGGAAAACCAGCTTTTTTCCTAGACAAGCAATAGCAAAAATTCTTTTTTATCTACACTCTAATTACACAGGGGATTCTCCATACCAAATTTGGTTCGATTTTGACAACTCCTTGATCCAATGAAAAAGACCTTTTTTTAAATATACATATTAAAAATTATTCGGAAATAATAGGAAATTTCCGTATGAAAAACAAACTTTTTTTCTGGGAAAGTTAGATGAACCATTCGTTTGCATTACAACCTAAATAGTACTGGTAGTCTGGGAAATCAATTTCGTTCACTTTGAACAACTCCTTGATTCAATAAAAAAGACCTATTTTTAAAATTCGCTAATCGCGAAATTCGCAAATTTCCGTATGGAAAACTAACTTTTTTCCTAGACAAGCTATAGCAAAATTTGGTTCACTCTGAACAACTCCTTGATCCGATAAAAAAGACCTATTTTTAAAATTACTTATTTGAATTAATAGCAAATTTCCGAATGAAAAACTAACTTAAATAACTTTTTTCCTAGACAAGCTACAGCAAAAGTACTTTTTTTCCTACACTCTACTTACACAGGGGATCCCCCATACCAAATTTGGTTCTATTTGGACAACTCCTTGATCCAATGAAAAAGGCCTTTTTTTAAATATACTTATTCAAAATTATTCGGAAATAATAGGAAATTTCCCCTATGAAATACGAATTTTTTTTCTAGGAAAGTTAGGCTAACCATTCGTTTTGAATTACAGCCTAAATAGTACTGTTAGTCTGGGATATCAATTTGGTTCACTTTGAACAACTCCTTGACCCGATAAAGTTTCTATATTTTTATAAATAGAATAAGCGAATACGTCGATATTTCCGATTGAAATACCAACTTTTTTTCTAGGAAAGTTAGGCCGACCAAACTTTTTGCATAACAATCAAAATAGTACTGGTAGTCTGGGATATCAATTTGGTTCACTTTGAACAACTCCTTGACCCGATAAAAATTCTATATTTTTGAAAATAGAATACGCGAAAAAGTCAATATTTCCGATTGAAATACTAACTTTTCCTCTAGGAAAGTTAGGCGGACCATTCTTTTTGCATTACAACCTAAATAGTACTGGTAGTCTGGGATATCAATTTGGTTCACTTTGAACAACTCCTTAACCCGATAAAAATTCTATAATTTTGAAAATAGAATGAGCGAAAAAGTCGATCTTTCCGATTGAAATACCAACTTTTTCTCTAGGAAAGTTAGGCCGACCATACTTTTTGCATAGCAATCAAAATTTGAACAACTCCTTAACCCAATAAAAATTCTACTTTTTTTGAAAATAGAATACAAGAAAAAGTCAATATTTCCGATTGAAATACTTACTTTTTTTCTAGGATAGTTAGGCGGACCAATTTTTTTTTGCATTACAAGCTAAATAGTACTGGTAGTCTGGGATATCAATTAGGTTCACTTTGAACATCTCCTTAACCCTATAAAAATTCTATATTTTTGAAAATAGAATACGCGAAACAGTCAATATTTCCGATTGAAATACTAACTTTTTTTCTAGGAAAGTTAGGCGGACCATTTTTTTTTTGCATTACAAGCTAAATAGTACTGGTAGTCTGGGATATCAATTAGGTTCACTTTGAACATCTCCTTAACCCTATAAAAATTCTATATTTTTGAAAATAGAATACGCGAAAAAGTCAATATTTCCGATTGAAATACTAACTTTTCCTCTAGGAAAGTTAGGCGGACCATTTTTTTTGCATTACAACCTAAATAGTACTGGTAGTCTGGGATATCAATTTGGTTCACTTTGAACAACTCCTTAACCCGATAAAAATTCTATATTTTTGAAAATAGAATGAGCGAAAAAGTCGATATTTCCGATTGAAATACCAACTTTTTCTCTAGGAAAGTTAGGCCGACCATACTTTTTGCATAACAATCAAAATTTGAACAACTCCTTAACCCAATAAAAATTCTACTTTTTTTGAAAATAGAATACGCGAAAAAGTCAATATTTCCGATTGAAATACTAACTTTTTTTCTAGGAAAGTTAGGCGGACCATTTTTTTTGCATTACAAGCTAAATAGTACTGGTAGTCTGGGATATCAATTAGGTTCACTTTGAACATCTCCTTAACCCTATAAAAATTCTATAATTTTGAAAATAGAATGAGCGAAAAAGTCGATATTTCCGATTGAAATACCAACTTTTTCTCTAGGAAAGTTAGGCCGACCATACTTTTTGCATAACAATCAAAACTTGAACAACTCCTTAAACCAATAAAAATTCTACTTTTTTTGAAAATAGAATACGCGAAAAAGTCAATATTTCCGATTGAAATACTAACTTTTTTTCTAGGAAAGTTAGGCGGACCATTTTTTTGCATTACAAGCTAAATAGTACTGGTAGTCTGGGATATCAATTAGGTTCACTTTGAACATCTCCTTAACCCTATAAAAATTCTATAATTTTGAAAATAGAATACGCGAAAAAGTCGATATTTCCGATTGAAATACTAACTTTTTTTCTAGGAAAGTTAGGCGGACCATTTTTTTTGCATTACAAGCTAAATAGTACTGGTAGTCTGGGATATCAATTAGGTTCACTTTGAACATCTCCTTAACCCTATAAAAATTCTATAATTTTGAAAATAGAATGAGCGAAAAAGTCGATATTTCCGATTGAAATACCAACTTTTTCTCTAGGAAAGTTAGGCCGACCATACTTTTTGCATAACAATCAAAACTTGAACAACTCCTTAAACCAATAAAAATTCTACTTTTTTTGAAAATAGAATACGCGAAAAAGTCAATATTTCCGATTGAAATACTAACTTTTTTTCTAGGAAAGTTAGGCGGACCATTTTTTTGCATTACAAGCTAAATAGTACTGGTAGTCTGGGATATCAATTAGGTTCACTTTGAACATCTCCTTAACCCTATAAAAATTCTATAATTTTGAAAATAGAATGAGCGAAAAAGTCGATATTTCCGATTGAAATACCAACTTTTTCTCTAGGAAAGTTAGGCCGACCATACTTTTTGCATAACAATCAAAATTTGAACAACTCCTTAACCCAATAAAAATTCTACTTTTTTTGAAAATAGAATACGCGAAAAAGTCAATATTTCCGATTGAAATACTAACTTTTTTTCTAGGAAAGTTAGGCGGACCATTTTTTTGCATTACAAGCTAAATAGTACTGGTAGTCTGGGATATCAATTAGGTTCACTTTGAACATCTCCTTAACCCTATAAAAATTCTATAATTTTGAAAATAGAATGAGCGAAAAAGTCGATATTTCCGATTGAAATACCAACTTTTTCTCTAGGAAAGTTAGGCCGACCATACTTTTTGCATAACAATCAAAACTTGAACAACTCCTTAAACCAATAAAAATTCTACTTTTTTTGAAAATAGAATACGCGAAAAAGTCAATATTTCCGATTGAAATACTAACTTTTTTTCTAGGAAAGTTAGGCGGACCATTTTTTTGCATTACAAGCTAAATAGTACTGGTAGTCTGGGATATCAATTAGGTTCACTTTGAACATCTCCTTAACCCTATAAAAATTCTATAATTTTGAAAATAGAATGAGCGAAAAAGTCGATATTTCCGATTGAAATGCCAACTTTTTCTCTAGGAAAGTTAGGCCGACCATACTTTTTGCATAACAATCAAAACTTGAACAACTCCTTAAACCAATAAAAATTCTACTTTTTTTGAAAATAGAATACGCGAAAAAGTCAATATTTCCGATTGAAATATTAACTTTTTTTCTAGGAAAGTTAGGCGGACCAATTTTTTTTGCATTACAAGCTAAATAGTACTGGTAGTCTGGGATATCAATTAGGTTCACTTTGAACATCTCCTTAACCCTATAAAAATTCTATATTTTTGAAAATAGAATACGCGAAAAAGTCAATATTTCCGATTGAAATACTAACTTTTTTTCTAGGAAAGTTAGGCGGACCATTTTTTTTTGCATTACAAGCTAAATAGTACTGGTAGTCTGGGATATCAATTAGGTTCACTTTGAACATCTCCTTAACCCTATAAAAATTCTATATTTTTGAAAATAGAATACGCGAAAAAGTCAATATTTCCGATTGAAATACTAACTTTTCCTCTAGGAAAGTTAGGCGGACCATTTTTTTTGCATTACAACCTAAATAGTACTGGTAGTCTGGGATATCAATTTGGTTCACTTTGAACAACTCCTTAACCCGATAAAAATTCTATATTTTTGAAAATAGAATGAGCGAAAAAGTCGATATTTCCGATTGAAATACCAACTTTTTCTCTAGGAAAGTTAGGCCGACCATACTTTTTGCATAACAATCAAAACTTGAACAACTCCTTAAACCAATAAAAATTCTACTTTTTTTGAAAATAGAATACGCGAAAAAGTCAATATTTCCGATTGAAATACTAACTTTTTTTCTAGGAAAGTTAGGCGGACCATTTTTTTGCATTACAAGCTAAATAGTACTGGTAGTCTGGGATATCAATTAGGTTCACTTTGAACATCTCCTTAACCCTATAAAAATTCTATAATTTTGAAAATAGAATGAGCGAAAAAGTCGATATTTCCGATTGAAATACCAACTTTTTCTCTAGGAAAGTTAGGCCGACCATACTTTTTGCATAACAATCAAAACTTGAACAACTCCTTAACCCAATAAAAATTCTACTTTTTTTTGAAAATAGAATACGCGAAAAAGTCAATATTTTTGATTGAAATACTAACTTTTTTTCTAGGAAAGTTAGGCGGACCATTTTTTTTGCATTACAAGCTAAATAGTACTGGTAGTCTGGGATATCAATTAGGTTCACTTTGAACAACTCCTTGACCCGATAAAATATCTATGTTTTTGAAAATAGAATACGCGAAAAAGTCAATATTTTCGATTGAATTACTAACTTTTCCTCTAGGAAAGTTAGGCGGACCATTTTTTTTGCATTACAACCTAAAAAGTTTTGGTAGTCTGGGATATCAATTTGGTTCACTTTGAACAACTCCTTAACCCGATAAAAATTCTATATTTTTGAAAATAGAATACGCGAAAAAGTCAATATTTCCGATTGAAATACTTACTTTTTTTCTAGGAAAGTTAGGCGGACCAATTTTTTTTGCATTACAAGCTAAGTAGTACTGGTGGTCTGGGATATCAATTTGGTTCACTTTGAACAACTCATTGACCCGATAAAATATCTATGTTTTTGAAAATAGAATACGCGAAAAAGTCAATATTTTCGATTGAATTACTAACTTTTCCTCTAGGAAAGTTAGGCGGACCATTTTTTTGCATTACAACCTAAAAAGTTTTGGTAGTCTGGGATATCAATTTGGTTCACTTTGAACAACTCCTTAACCCGATAAAAATTCTATATTTTTGAAAATAGAATACGCGAAAAAGTCAATATTTCCGATTGAAATACTTACTTTTTTTTCTAGGAAAGTTAGGCGGACCAATTTTTTTTTGCATTACAAGCTAAGTAGTACTGGTGGTCTGGGATATCAATTTGGTTCACTTTGAACAACTGATTGACCCGATAAAAATTCTATATTTTTGAAAATAGAATACGCGAAAAAGTCAATATTTCCGATTGAAATACTAACTTTTCCTCTAGGAAAGTTAGGCGGACCATTCTTTTTGCATTACAACCTAAATAGTACTGGTAGTCTGGGATATCAATTTGGTTCACTTTGAACAACTCCTTAACCCGATAAAAATTCTATAATTTTGAAAATAGAATGAGCGAAAAAGTCGATATTTCCGATTGAAATACCAACTTTTTCTCTAGGAAAGTTAGGCCGACCATACTTTTTGCATAACAATCAAAATTTGAACAACTCCTTAACCCAATAAAAATTTTACTTTTTTTGAAAACAGAATACGCGAAAAAGTCAATATTTCCGATTAAAATACTAACTTTTTTTCTAGGAAAGTTAGGCGGACCATTTTTTTTGCATTACAAGCTAAATAGTACTGGTAGTCTGGGATATCAATTAGGTTCACTTTGAACAACTCCTTAACCCTATAAAAATTCTATAGTTTTGAAAATAGAATGAGCGAAAAAGTCGATATTTCCGATTGAAATACCAACTTTTTCTCTAGGAAAGTTAGGCCGACCATACTTTTTGCATAACAATCAAAATTTGAACAACTCCTTAACCCAATAAAAATTCTACTTTTTTTGAAAATAGAATACGCGAAAAAGTCAATATTTCCGATTGAAATACTAACTTTTCCTCTAGGAAAGTTAGGCGGACCATTCTTTTTGCATAACAATCTAAATAGTACTGGTAGTCTAGGATATCAACCTGGTTCAATTTGAACAACTCCTTAACTCAAGAAGAATTCTATATTTTTGTAAATAGAAAACGCGAAAAAGTCAATATTTCCGATTGAAATACTAACTTTTCCTCTAGGAAAGTTAGGCGGACCATTCTTTTTGCATTACAACTTAAATAGTACTGGTAGTCTGGGATATCAATTTGGTTCACTTTGAACAACTCCTTAACCCGATAAAAATTCTATAATTTTGAAAATAGAATGAGCGAAAAAGTCGATATTTCCGATTGAAATACCAACTTTTTCTCTAGGAAAGTTAGGCCGACCATACTTTTTGCATAACAATCAAAATTTGAACAACTCCTTAACCCAATAAAAATTTTACTTTTTTTGAAAACAGAATACGCGAAAAAGTCAATATTTCCGATTAAAATACTAACTTTTTTTCTAGGAAAGTTAGGCGGACCATTTTTTTTGCATTACAAGCTAAATAGTACTGGTAGTCTGGGATATCAATTAGGTTCACTTTGAACAACTCCTTAACCCTATAAAAATTCTATAGTTTTGAAAATAGAATGAGCGAAAAAGTCGATATTTCCGATTGAAATACCAACTTTTTCTCTAGGAAAGTTAGGCCGACCATACTTTTTGCATAACAATCAAAATTTGAACAACTCCTTAACCCAATAAAAATTCTACTTTTTTTTGAAAATAGAATACGCGAAAAAGTCAATATTTCCGATTGAAATACTAACTTTTCCTCTAGGAAAGTTAGGCGGACCATTCTTTTTGCATAACAATCTAAATAGTACTGGTAGTCTAGGATATCAACCTGGTTCAATTTGAACAACTCCTTAACTCAAGAAGAATTCTATATTTTTGTAAATAGAAAACGCGAAAAAGTCAATATTTCCGATTGAAATACTAACTTTTCCTCTAGGAAAGTTAGGCGGACCATTCTTTTTGCATTACAACCTAAATAGTACTGGTAGTCTGGGATATCAATTTGGTTCACTTTGAACAACTCCTTAACCCGATAAAAATTCTATAATTTTGAAAATAGAATGAGCGAAAAAGTCGATATTTCCGATTGAAATACCAACTTTTTCTCTAGGAAAGTTAGGCCGACCATACTTTTTGCATAACAATCAAAATTTGAACAACTCCTTAACCCAATAAAAATTTTACTTTTTTTGAAAATAGAATACGCGAAAAAGTCAATATTTCCGATTAAAATACTAACTTTTTTTCTAGGAAAGTTAGGCGGACCATTTTTTTGCATTACAAGCTAAATAGTACTGGTAGTCTGGGATATCAATTAGGTTCACTTTGAACAACTCCTTAACCCTATAAAAATTCTATAGTTTTGAAAATAGAATGAGCGAAAAAGTCGATATTTCCGATTGAAATACCAACTTTTTCTCTAGGAAAGTTAGGCCGACCATACTTTTTGCATAACAATCAAAATTTGAACAACTCCTTAACCCAATAAAAATTCTACTTTTTTTTGAAAATAGAATACGCGAAAAAGTCAATATTTCCGATTGAAATACTAACTTTTCCTCTAGGAAAGTTAGGCGGACCATTCTTTTTGCATAACAATCTAAATAGTACTGGTAGTCTAGGATATCAACCTGGTTCAATTTGAACAACTCCTTAACTCAAGAAAAATTCTGTATTTTTGTAAATAGAAAACGCGAAAAAGTCAATATTTCCGATTGAAATACTAACTTTTCCTCTAGGAAAGTTAGGCGGACCACTCTTTTTGCATTACAACCTAAATAGTACTGGTAGTCTGGGATATCAATTTGGTTCACTTTGAACAACTCCTTAACCCGATAAAAAATTCTATAATTTTGAAAATAGAATACGCGAAAAAGTCGATATTTCCGATTGAAATACCAACTTTTTCTCTAGGAAAGTTAGGCCGACCATACTTTTTGCATAACAATCAAAATTTGAACAACTCCCTTACCCAATAAAAATTCTACTTTTTTTGAAAATAGAATACGCGAAAAAGTCAACATTTCCGATTGAAATAGTTCTCTTTTTATCTAGGAAAGTTAGGCGGACCAATTTTTTTGCATTCCAAGCTAAATAATACTGTTAGTCTGGGATATCAATTTGGTTCACTTTGAACAACTCCTTGACCCGATAAAATTTCTATATTTTTGAAAATAGAATGAGCGAAAAAGTCGAAATTTCCGATTGAAATACGAACTTTTCCTCTAGGAAAGTTAGGCGGACCACTCTTTTTGCATTACAAGCTAAATAGTACTGGTAGTCTGGGATATCAATTTGGTTCACTTTGAACAACTCCCTAACCCGATAAAAAATTCTATAATTTTGAAAATAGAATGAGCGAAAAAGTCGATATTTCCGATTGAAATACCAACTTTTTCTCTAGGAAAGTTAGGCCGACCATACTTTTTGCATAACAATCAAAATTTGAACAACTCCCTTACCCAATAAAAATTCTACTTTTTTTGAAAATAGAATACGCGAAAAAGTCAACATTTCCGATTGAAATACTAACTTTTTTTCTAGGAAAGTTAGGCGGACCATTTTTTTTGCATCACAAGCTAAATAGTACTGGTAGTCTGGGATGTCAATTTGGTTCACTTTGAACAACTCCTTAACCCGATAAAAATTCTATGTTTTTGAAAATAGAATACGCGAAAAAGTCAATATTTCCCATTGAAATACTTACTTTTTTTCTAGGAAAGTTAGGCGGACCAATTTTTTTTGCATTACAAGCTAAATAGTACTGGTGGTCTGGGATATCACTTTGTTTCACTTTGAACAACTCCCTGACCCGATAAAAATTCTATATTTTCGAAAATAGAATACGCGAAAAAGTCAATTTTTCCCATTGAAATACTAACTTTTCCTCTAGGAAAGTTAGGCGGACCATTCTTTTTGCATTACAACCTAAATAGTACTGGTAGTCTGGGATATCAATTTGCTTCACTTTGAACAAATCCTTAACCCGACAAAAAATTCTATATTTTTGAAAATAGAATACGCGAAAAAGTCAATATTTCCGATTGAAATACTTACTTTTTTTTCTAGGAAAGTTAGGCGGACCAATTTTTTTTTGCATTACAAGCTAAATAGTACTGGTGGTCTGGGATATCA
This sequence comes from Convolutriloba macropyga, assembly GCF_964194025.1. Lineage (NCBI taxonomy): Eukaryota > Metazoa > Xenacoelomorpha > Acoela > Convolutidae > Convolutriloba > Convolutriloba macropyga. The sequence goes on along the minus strand of NC_134470.1, from coordinate 82,710,481 downwards.
ATTTGGTTCACTTTGAACAGCTCCTTGACCCGATAAAAATTCTATATTTTTGAAAATAGAATACGCGAAAAAGTCAATATTTCCGATTGAAATACTAACTTTTCCTCTAGGAAAGTTAGGCGGACCATTCTTTTTGCATTACAACCTAAATAGTACTGGTAGTCTGGGATATCAATTTGGTTCACTTTGAACAACTCCTTAACCCGATAAAAATTCTATAATTTTGAAAATAGAATGAGCGAAAAAGTCGATATTTCCGATTGAAATACCAACTTTTTCTCTAGGAAAGTTAGGCCGACCATACTTTTTGCATAACAATCAAAATTTGAACAACTCCTTAACCCAATAAAAATTTTACTTTTTTTGAAAATAGAATACGCGAAAAAGTCAATATTTCCGATTGAAATACTAACTTTTTTTCTAGGAAAGTTAGGCGGACCATTTTTTTTGCATTACAAGCTAAATAGTACTGGTAGTCTGGGATATCAATTAGGTTCACTTTGAACAACTCCTTAACCCTATAAAAATTCTATAGTTTTGAAAATAGAATGAGCGAAAAAGTCGATATTTCCGATTGAAATACCAACTTTTTCTCTAGGAAAGTTAGGCCGACCATACTTTTTGCATAACAATCAAAATTTGAACAACTCCTTAACCCAATAAAAATTCTACTTTTTTTTTGAAAATAGAATACGCGAAAAAGTCAATATTTCCGATTGAAATACTAACTTTTCCTCTAGGAAAGTTAGGCGGACCATTCTTTTTGCATTACAACCTAAATAGTACTGGTAGTCTGGGATATCAATTTGGTTCACTTTGAACAACTCCTTAACCCGATAAAAATTGTATAATTTTGAAAATAGAATGAGCGAAAAAGTCGATATTTCCGATTGAAATACCAACTTTTTCTCTAGGAAAGTTAGGCCGACCATACTTTTTGCATAACAATCAAAATTTGAACAACTCCTTAACCCAATAAAAATTTTACTTTTTTTGAAAATAGAATACGCGAAAAAGTCAATATTTCCGATTGAAATACTAACTTTTTTTCTAGGAAAGTTAGGCGGACCATTTTTTTTGCATTACAAGCTAAATAGTACTGGTAGTCTGGGATATCAATTAGGTTCACTTTGAACAACTCCTTAACCCTATAAAAATTCTATAGTTTTGAAAATAGAATGAGCGAAAAAGTCGATATTTCCGATTGAAATACCAACTTTTTCTCTAGGAAAGTTAGGCCGACCATACTTTTTGCATAACAATCAAAATTTGAACAACTCCTTAACCCAATAAAAATTCTACTTTTTTTTGAAAATAGAATACGCGAAAAAGTCAATATTTCCGATTGAAATACTAACTTTTCCTCTAGGAAAGTTAGGCGGACCATTCTTTTTGCATAACAATCTAAATAGTACTGGTAGTCTAGGATATCAACCTGGTTCAATTTGAACAACTCCTTAACTCAAGAAAAATTCTATATTTTTGTAAATAGAAAACGCGAAAAAGTCAATATTTCCGATTGAAATACTAACTTTTCCTCTAGGAAAGTTAGGCGGACCATTCTTTTTGCATTACAACCTAAATAGTACTGGTAGTCTGGGATATCAATTTGGTTCACTTTGAACAACTCCTTAACCCGATAAAAAATTCTATAATTTTGAAAATAGAATGAGCGAAAAAGTCAATATTTCCGATTGAAATAGTTCTTTTTTATCCAGGAAAGTTAGGCGGACCATTTTTTTGCATTCCAAGCTAAATAATACTGTTAGTCTGGGATATCAATTTGGTTCACTTTGAACAACTCCTTGACCCGATAAAATTTCTATATTTTTGAATATAGAATGAGCGAAAAAGTCGATATTTCCGATTGAAATACGAACTTTTCCTCTAGGAAAGTTAGGCGGACCACTCTTTTCGCATTACAAGCTAAATAGTACTGGTAGTCTGGGATATCAATTTGGTTCACTTTGAACAACTCCTTAACCCGATAAAAAATTCTATAATTTTGAAAATAGAATGAACGAAAAAGTCGATATTTCCGATTGAAATACCAACTTTTTCTCTAGGAAAGTTAGGCCGACCATACTTTTTGCATAACAATCAAAATTTGAACAACTCCCTTACCCAATAAAAATTCTACTTTTTTTGAAAATAGAATACGCGAAAAAGTCAACATTTCCGATTGAAATACTAACTTTTTTTCTAGGAAAGTTAGGCGGACCATTTTTTTTGCATCACAAGCTAAATAGTACTGGTAGTCTGGGATGTCAATTTGGTTCACTTTGAACAACTCCTTAACCCGATAAAAATTCTATATTTTTGAAAATAGAATACGCGAAAAAGTCAATATTTCCCATTGTAATACTTACTTTTTTTTCTAGGAAAGTTAGGCGGACCAATTTTTTTTGCATTACAAGCTAAATAGTACTGGTGGTCTGGGATATCAATTTGGTTCACTTTGAACAACTCCCTGACCCGATAAAAATTCTATATTTTTGAAAATAGAATACGCGAAAAAGTCAATATTTCCGATTGAAATAGTTCTTTTTTTATCTAGGAAAGTTAGGCCGACCATACTTTTTGCATAAAAATCAAAATTTGAACAACTCCCTTACCCAATAAAAATTCTACTTTTTTTTAAAATAGAATACGCGAAAAAGTCAACATTTCCGATTGAAATACTAACTTTTTTTCTAGGAAAGTTAGGCGGACCATTTTTTTTGCATCACAAGCTAAATAGTACTGGTAGTCTGGGATGTCAATTTGGTTCACTTTGAACAACTCCTTAACCCGATAAAAATTCTATATTTTTGAAAAAAGAATACGCGAGAAAGTCAATATTTCCCATTGAAAAACTAACATTTTTCCTCTAGGAAAGTTAGGCGGACCATTCTTTTTGCATTACAACCTAAATAGTACTGGTAGTCTGGGATATCAATTTGGTTCACTTTGAACAAATCCTTAACCCGACAAAAAATTCTATATTTTTGAAAATAGAATACGCGAAAAAGTCAATATTTCCGATTGAAATAGTTCTTTTTCTATCTAGGAAAGTTAGGCGGACCATTTTTTTGCATTCCAAGCTAAATAGTACTGTTAGTCTGGGATATCAATTTGGTTCACTTTGAACAACTCTTTGACCCGATAAAATTTCTATATTTTTGAAAATAGAATGAGCGAAAAAGTCGAT
>NC_134470.1:82629791-82702291 GCF_964194025.1 Convolutriloba macropyga | reverse complement strand
AATTTGATGACATCGTAAGCAACACCTTTAAAGCATTGGTGCATGGTTTCTATAGGGCAGGTCAACGGCAGGTTTGGAACAATGTCAAAAATTTTTGAGCGTCCTTTAACACCCAAGGTGTCAACTTCTGGATCCTTCTCTTTTCTTCCCTTCCTTTCGTCAACGACTCCGCTCTCAGATAGTCTAACCAAGTGCTCACGCTCTGCAGCTTTCCTCATTGTGAAGGTGCGATTATTTGGGTACGAATGACTTCTTGAAAATCTCTGAAATCCCCTCATAGTACACAACCCAGAGCCATAATAACCGTTGACTTTTTTCATTTTCACCACATCATGCTTGCAGACGAGGTCAACAACCAAGAAAATTGTAGTGAAGCGGATTTGGTACGAACGTTCATTGTATTTAATATTCTCTACTTTCGAAATCTCAGAAGCATAGTGATCAAAAATGGGATCCCACGAAATTTCTCCTTTACCGTGCCACATAGCACAGAGAAAAATATTATCGAATGATGACCTGAATTTTGGTGGTAGGTTCGCCAAAGCAAACCACAGAGGGTAAGCCGAGCAATCACTAGATTCTCGAACCTGAACTCTGTCAACGTTAATTATAAGTTTCAAATGGATTATATCTTCCTCAAAAAGACTCGATAGTTTTAGATCTGTTTTTGTTTCTCGGTCTGCGTTTTTCACTATTTCATTATTGTACTTCTGAACATTTTGCACCAATTTGTCGAAAAAATGTAGTTAAATGATTTCCCCATTGCAATTGTTCTCCTTGTGCTTTATGTATTGCTCTGTCAGTTTCTTTGTCTCTTGTTTCAAAAAATTCGGAGCAGGTACAGGGTCATTTGGATGAATAATCTTTTGAAATTTTAAAAAGTCATTCAGCGCTTCGTCGGGAAAACAAAAACTTGCAGAAATTGCAAATAAACCCAATGCAGCATTATGGACAGTGACGTTTGAATTACACAATTGAGGCTGAGAAAGAAATTGAAAACGATCTTCGTTATGGTCCTAACAGTGTTTTTCCGCGTCGTCTACGTCTTCACTGTCGTGGTCTGAGAATATATCTAGACGATTTGATGACGATTCACTTAGTGAGGCAACTTCACAAGTTGGATCTGTTTTTGTGTCATCAGCAGAAACTGGCGTACTCTCATGGGTACTATTATCCTCAGTTCCAACTTCTGAAGAGCGTACAGATTCAACCTGGAGTATGTATGTTCGACTGTGTCTACTTCAACTGTCCACCAACCTTCTTTTAACGCGCCTTTTCCGTTCATTCTGGAATTTTCTTTTCGTGCACTTCCAAAATTGGTAGGCGTACCAACACTCGATTGACTCGCTCCATAATTTGAATCAAAACATTCTCTGGAATGAAGAATTTCACTTGAATTACCCGAAGCATGTAAAGATTGGGTCAAAATATATCCCAGGCGTTGTTATCGGGGTGTCGTGGGTTGCAAGATTTCATTTGATGATTCATGCTTCTATTTGCGCGGACATCTACACTTCAATTGGCCATCTCTAAAGTAGTTGTCACCGTAGCTCACTGTGATTTCTTCTCCAACTTCTATAGATTTGATAAATTGGAGAGAAATGCATCTATTGTGGGGGAGGAAAGAGCTTATGTATCCCATAAAAAATTTGGTGTTTGGTTAGCAGGAGTGGTTGGCAAAACAAATTGGACCCAATAGCACTAGTTCATGCCGTTCCAACTCACCGCTCTTGACCGACGAATCAGACATTTCGCTTTGTAATTCCTGAGGAACACTTTCACTCTGTTAGGGGTTCCAGCGAAGGCCTCAAAGTTTTTCCTGTATGATTGAAGAGGCCAAATTCCCCAAAACTGTCTGGCAAGATTTTGATACCCATCTCAATAGAGGCCTCATAGAATTCTTTTAAAGATGAGTAAGATTTAAAAACCCGTTTGTCTGCTTTCAAACGTTTCTCATACTCCTCGAAACTGCTCAACGGGAGCATTGTTTTAGGAACTACATCAAATTTGCTTAAAATTTGACGCACGACTTGTCCGTCACAATTACAAATTCTTCGCAATTTATCATATGACTTGAAAAACTCAATCATAATTAAATCAAGGTGAATGAATGAAAGAATAAATGCATGCAAAGAAATAAATAAGAAAAACAAAGTCAAACAAAGCAACACTACGAACGTTTCGCACTGCCTCCTCTGCAAAATTCGAAGCGGACAGAAACACCATCTAACGTCCGTGAATTTTGATTTTATTGAGTTCTTACAATAAGGGTCGAAGCGGAAAAGATCCGCTTAGTGGAACTTCGAAGCGGGCAGAAACCCGCTAATGTTTGTGAATTTTAATCTTTTTGAAGTCGTGCAGCAAAGGTCGAAGCGGAAAAGATACCCTTAGTGGAAATTCGAAGCGGGCAGAAACCCGCTAAGTTTCGTGAATTTTAATTTGATTGAAGTTCTACAATAACGGTCGAAGCGAAAAAGATCCGCTGAGTTGAAAATCGAAGCGGGCAGAAACCCGCTAACGTTCGTGAATTTTAATTTGATTGAAGATCTACAATAACGGTCGAAGCGGAAAAGATCCGCTTAGTGGAAATTCGAAGCGGGCAGAAACCCGCTAAGGTTCGTGAACTTCAATTTTATTGAAGTTTTACAGTTACGGTCGTAGCGGAAAAGATCCGCTTAGTGGCAATTCAAAACGGTTAGAAACACCAATTAAGATACGCGAAGTTTAAGGAATTGTAAATTTACGAATGTATGTTTGTATGTAGTTATGTATGAAATTATATTTGTATGCATGAAAAAATTTTATCAAGAACATTTTGAATTTATGACAAAACGAAAACTGACCTTCAGAAAACGGCAAAAATCCTGACTCAAAAATAAACGATATAATATCAAATCATTTAAATATGGAATTAGGTTAAACACTCCAGTAAAAGCAATTGCAGAAAGGCGAGTATTTTCTAGGGAACTGTATTTCTACAATTGAATGGAAACAAAGCAACAGTACATTATACAAGCAAAGAGATGGCCATCACGTTACAAATATTGATCTTCATTTACTTATTTGGTTCTAAACTAGAATATCGTTTCCGACAATCCTTGCCGTGTTGGTTGGCAGCTTTTCTAGCACTTTCGAAAGCCAGTTTTGCTGTATCTGGGTACTTTTGCTCTACAACTTCTAAACAGGCAGGAAAATTTGTTCACTTTTTGCTCATCAAAACTTAGGTTTTTGGGTTTTCAGGTCAAGGACAGATCCATCTTTTAATTCATACTACTTAAGGCTGTTTTGCAATATTGACTCCTACGGTGACATCTAAATTTTACTAAATAACCTACTTCTGAATTTTTCGAGAATTTCATTTGGCGCTTCTTTGCGGCCGTCAGCTTCACGTCTTCTCGGCTCAAGGATCACATCTGCACGTTCGTTTTCTGAAAACAGTTTCTCAAAGAGGGCCCTTGCAAATTTTCCGACTTCAGATCCGGCTTAAATTGTCATCAGATCTTCATCGTTGTGCAAAACTGCAACTGTAGATTTGCTGCGGGATGGATATTCATCTACGCTCTGGTAGCCTTAGTGGTCAACAATCCGAATTTCTGTCGACTCTGCAGTCTGAAAAAAGTTTTCTTGTAACCAACTGCGTCTATTTCTTGCAGAAACTCACTTTTATACTACCGCTTGTCACTACCAATTGTCATGGGTAAGGCCAAAAAAGTCTACCAGTTAAGGCTGAGTGATACCAAGTTATTATGCAAAAAATAGTCTAACGTGCTCGTCAATTCTCGCACAAAGGTTTGCTCGCTTCTTGTCGCCGATCTTTCTTTTCTTTTCGAAGCTTTTCTTTAACTCGTTCATCTCCAGAACGTGACTATCAAGCTACTCAAAAAAGGGCAATTTGGGCCGCACTCGTCTTTGTTCGTTCCCTTGTTTGGAGCCATGTTGGTGCTGGTCTCAGGTAAACCAGAACTTGAGCAGGGTTGTGATAAACTCAGATTATCAGAGCGCTGCTAAAACGCAAACAGCAAATTTTCCCATCACAGCAAAATTTGAAACTCGAAGCGAGCAGAAACACCCACTAAAGTCTGCAACGATTAATTTTATCATACATGTATGTATATATGTATGTTTGTATGTATATATGTATAGATAAATTTTTATTTAATTAGGCGACTGATTTTGATTTAGAAACAACTGGAATCATATAATCTGGTTTGTGATTAAAATTATTCAAAACCTTTAATTGTTACCATGTTGTTGTTTTGGCTGCCTTGGAGAACGGCTGGCTGCGTTAACGTTTCGACTTTAGACTTCTTCGTTTTCTTCCGATCAGTTGATTGCCCTAGGCAGACTTCTCTGCTCCTCATTACCGGAGCCCGGGAACGACTCAAGAAGTCGACGACCGGAGCCTTCGACGCAGCAAGAACTTTTTCCCGCAAATCAGAAGGATTTTTGCCGTCGTCGAGTTCTGCTTGAAAAATCTTCATTGCTTCCTCTACTTTTTTTTAAAATTGCCTTCACATGGCAAACGACAAGAAACGGGTTGGTCTTTAACTTGGAGGTTGTAACACACTCCTTCAATCAAGCTGAACATTTCTGAAGGTTTTATTTTCTTAGGCCATTTGCTGCTGCTGTAGGTTATTAGACTTAAATTATATTTCACAAAAATTCACGACAGGTGGTTTTTCAAAATGCTATCTTTTATACTATCCTCTCTTTCGGCCTCAGAGTCGAAAAAGTTATGGCTTTTCGTGGGTTCAGATCTCAAGCTGTCTCGTTTCTTTTTCAACAATCTTTTAATTTTCAGAAAAAGTAGAGCCAAACTGTTTCTATGTTGTGTGCGAATCTGCATAACATGCTTAAAAACAATCTTGTGTTAAATTGTCTGAAAAAATTGACTTGATTTTCTACAACGTAAATGAGTTGAATTCTTCCAGAATCGCCAATTCAAAAAATGGCACCGTTAAGGCAAATTAAGACTAAAGTAGCACAAATTCTCTTCTGTAACACTTACACGTACTTCCGCATAAGACAACACTTACATATAGGAACTCAAATCAACCTCGAGTCTAACGTCTGACCTAATTACAGTTTATTTCAAAACTAGAGCCGATTCTAAAATCATTAGAAACGGTTCCTAATATTGATTACAATCCATTTTCCTTCATTTTCAAATATCGAAATTTTGCGGACGAACTAGAACGAAATTACTTCTGTGTATTCTGCGAATCTGCAATCAGTATGCAAAAAAACGATCTTGTGTTAAATTGTTTGAAAAAAGTGCCTTGATTTTCAACAACGAAAATGATTTGATTTCATCCAAAATTTCCAATTCAAAAATAGCACCGTTAAGACCAATTAAAACTAAAGTAGCACAAATTCTCATCTGTAACACTCAGGCGTACTTCCGCATAAGACAACACTTACATATCAGAACTCAAATCAACCTTGTGTTTAACGTCTGGCTCAATTACAATTTATATCTAAACTAGAGCCGATTCTAAACTCACTCGCAAAGATTTCTGTTCCTGATTACTGGAAGAACCCTCATTGTTTTCGCTCTCAGATTCACTCAAATCGACACAACCTTGAGAAGTCTCGGGGAGTCTCTTTCCTTCTCGTTTTTTCTTGGCCTCTGCCTTTTGTCTCATTTAAATCACGCAAAATGGGTCAGATTTTCGCTTCTTGTATCTAAAGGAACCCATGCCAGCTCTCTTAGCAACCAAAAGAGCTTCGTTGTATGCGTCTGGCCAAACACGAGATGGAAACTGTCTCTGTACAAGACCTTAAGCAGAGGAAAACACACCTAAGCTATGCTTTTTAGGAAAAACGATCATAACAAAAACTGGATACAAAAAAATTCAAAAACGAGAACAAAAAAATCAATTGAGGAAATTTGTCTGAACTTCCGACAACTAATTCTTGACACCTAGTTTTTGACAACTTAGTTTTTGATCATTATACCTTTAAAGATTTTTGTTCTATTGGGAGAAGTAGGTTTCCGCACTTCGCTTTCTCGGATTGGGGATATGATTTCCCTCTGTAGGCCCTTCTGGCCCCATAATGTTGTTCGCAGATTTTTCCCCAGATCTTCCGGATTTGAAGTTCTTGGGAAACTTTCCAAATCAACCTGATTACAAAAGTTTGGTACATCTGGCTCTTCTGTCTCATTTTGTGCTTCAACTTTCTTGAGATCTTTCTAAAAACAGACAGTTTTAGTTGTGAATCTATCCAAAACTTGGCAGGATAACCATTCTTGACAGAAAAGTTAGAGCGCAAAAAATGAGTAACTTTTATAAAAACTTGCTAAAAACCACTACCAAAAAATTTAAAAATTTGTCAAAACTTTTGTATCACAATGGTTTTTAAAGGTTTGAGGCAAGATCTTACAATGGTTTTAGGTTTCTGCAGCTCGCTCTCCAATTTTTTGTTGCAAGCGACAACCGTCTTCTCATAGGCTTGGATTAGTTCCGTGATGATCTTTTTGTCCTCATTAAGAACTTCCAGGAACCTTGTATGGTTAGCGCACTTCTATACAAGAATGACAAAACTAACAAAACCAAAGAACCGATAACGAATCAACCAAATTTTCGGATAATAGCTTAACGATTGCAGTAGAGTCATTAGCTATGATAATTTATCTGCTTAAATTTCTCGCAAAAAATTACAATGTTTATCTTTTATTGACTTCTTAGACAGCAAATGTATTAGATATATTGCGAAAACTCTTTCACAGAGAGAGAAAAAAGAGGAGCTCTAACCACAACCCTTGGACTTGCAGTTGGTCGTATTGTTGTTGGTGTCCCACCTCAGCTATGGGCCCACTTTGCACCTGTAGGTGGGGTACAACTTACTGGGTTTTCAAACTGTTGCGCGAAAGCCCCATAAATTTCCCTATTTCGCTCAAATTCAACTTGCATCGCCGCAGGAGGCCAATGTTTTAATAACACACACTAAATTTCAGAACCATCGATCATCAGATTAGTTTTTCCCTCATTTTCTAGTTTTAACCCAATTTTTAGCACCTGACAGCCTTCTGTTAGGAAAACACATTCGATCTTCAATGGCATTCCTGAAAGCGTTGGGTCAATAAAAACAGATCAAGCCACAAATTTCAAAAAATGTGAGGAAAATCGTCAAAAACGCGTTCGAGCCAACATTCATTTAATCGAGAGTCAATTGCAATCCAACGAAGAACGCCAAAGGACAAAAAAATCAACTTCAAGCACAATTACTCACAATTTCACTCAAACTCTAAAATCAAAAGAGTTTCTTGGCGGCACAAAATTGCTTTGCGGCTATCATTATCAAAAAGATCAAGCTCTGAGAATAAGAAAAACAATTTCAAACAAATTAACACTACGAAAGTTTCAGTTTCACACTGCAACTTTGCAAAACTCGAAGTGGACAGAAACACCCGCTAACGTCCGTGAATTTTAATGTTAATGAATTCTTACAATAACGGTCGAAGCGGAAAAGATCCGCTTAGTGGAAATTCGAAGCGGGCATAAACCCGCTAACGTTCGTGAATTTTATTTTGATTGAAGTTCTAAAATAACGGTCGAAGCGGAAAAGATCCCCTTAGTGGAAACTCGAAGCAAGCAGAAACCCGCTAACATTCCTGAATTTTAATTTTATTGAAGTTTTACAATAACGGTCGAAGCGGAAAAGATCCGCTTAGTAGAAATTCGAAGCGGGCAGAAACCCGCTAAGGTTCGTGAATTTTAATTTTCTACTACTACTATTGCTACTACTACTACTCTTACTACTCCCGTACTGAACTCCAAGTGTTAATCCGTACTGGACAATTGTAAATGCAAGTCTTCCCTGTAATATAATTTGCTCACTTTCTCGCTTGAAATTTACTTCTTTCAAGCGTATTAGAACGGCGCAAAAGACAAAGTTACAACAGTTACTGACTGATACTGGGCTCACCTCACCTAGTCTAGTCCCGTAACATTTGCATTCCGATTTTCAATCTTTCTTATTATACCATTCAGTACGGGCTACTACTAATGTAATGAAATTTTTTGTCAAAATCGATCAAATGTAAACAATTTGAATAAATTATACTGCAAGTACGAATAGTCAAAGAAAGCAAAGTGCAATAGTACAAGTAAATCAAAGTAATCAAAAGTAAACAAAAGTACAAGTATTCAGAGAAAGCAAACAAATTCGAGCTAATTCAACTGATTTTCTCGCATGGCTTTGTTGATTGCGCAAGCCAGCTCTTTCCTACCCTTCTCGTTGAGATGAACGCCGTCAGATAAAAAAGAAAATCCTGGCATTGTGCACTTCTTTGTCCAGCTTGAAAAAAGGCAAGTTTGACTGGGTTAATTGCGCGTTGAACCGTTGGATGTTAAAGTGAGTGAAGTTTCGCTTCAGTACATTACACACGATTATTCTCGGACGGTTCTCCAAATTTCTGATGGCACTGTATAAGCCCCGTACTTTCTCCAATACATCAGCCGGTTCTTCGCACGGTCCATTGCGCGCAGCCAAGTTGTTACCACCTACAGCCAGGATGACATTTCTGTAGACTGGCAAGGTGTCCAGCAACACATAAAACTGATTTACTTCCCCCAGATAAGGAATAGACAACACAGTTCTTAACACATATGCTGTCGAAGTTGGTATCGCCAACGATCGCGGTATGGACTGCTTCTTCATCGACAAAACTATTGTAATTAAATTCGGCTGTGGTGCCGTCGATGTTGTTCTTCACAATCCGTCCATGCTGTTGATGTTTAGCAAACAGCGGTTTTAGTCTTCTCTTAGGCGGGGCTGAGTTATTGTTCCCATGAAGGTTACCCAGTCGACTGCGATCCATTTCAACTGAAAGCAAAACAAACAGTATAGTACGCCCTTATTGGGTTCTGCCATATAGCCTATCAGATTCTCCTCGACGAGAGCTTTCGAACGATATAGAATTTATGGGTAGTACGACCCATTCAACAATCGATTCCCTCCGTTCCCTCCACAATGAGGGAACGGAGGGAATTGATCGTTCCCTCCGACCGCTTTGATCGTTCCTTCCGTTCCATCCAATCGTTCCCTCCGTTCCCTCCGACCCATTCGATCAATCGTACAAACTATTCGCACGCAACGCTATACTTCGAAATCTCTATTTCGGAAATTTCTATTTCATTCTGACTTCATCTTTATACATGCTTACCTCGGGGAGGTAGGGACGCAGACAGGCACAGCGTCCCTGCTATCACAGCACACGAATAAGCATGTCACGTGACAGGTTGTAGGCCGTAAATGAAAGTTTCACTCTGTCATCTGAGTTAGCCGCTATAAAGATGAAGTAAAATTTTGAAATGGTAAAAGTAATATATTCGAGAAGCTCTCTAGCCGAGGAATACAGTCCAACTATGATATAAGAAAATTTCAAACGAGAACAACTTTAAAAAAGGGTCTGAACTTTCAATTGGTCAGGTTGGTTGGGACTGGGCCTGGGACTGGTATCTGTCAGAAAAAGACTTATATCTCGAAAAATACTGAACCAAATTTAAAAAAAGGAATATGTATTGGAATCAGCATGAGCTGGGGCTTCAACCTGGCGTTTAAAAAAGTTAGAAAAGTAAAGGAATAAAAATTCGATTTTCGACATTTTGGCTGAAATTTGCCTATTTTCAGCAAAATTTGGAAAATCGGAAAATTAGGCAATGAAATTAAACCGAAACTTTTCAACCTACATATATTCGTAAAGTGGATTAAATGGGCAAGAAAATGATTTCATATACTTTCAAATACGACGTGTAACAAAAAAGTTATTAAACTAAAGAACTTTGAAAATTCGAAAATTTTGCGAAAATCGACCCTGAATTTGGTCTCTACATTGCTCTCGCATTCTCTTGTTTGGCAATACTTTATAAAGATAATAACACTGTTGTTGGAAGCGTGAATTCTATTTTAATATGATACCAAAACTTGTATGTTTTGTCTTGAAAAAAAGAGAAATTTAGTCAGAGTACCTCAAAAATTCCCACTTTTTTGCCCTTAAATCGCTAATTCATGAGAATTTTGAACTCAAATAAACAAAATCGAAAAGAGATCTATATATATTCTAAAAGTACATTAGCACGGCAACAATATGGGCTATAAGAGACTTTCTAACTCGTCTTCTTCGAAAAGTTATTAACAGACGTTTTTGATGAAGTTCGACTTTTTCTACACCTAATTCGACGGTTCATTAAAATTTTGTGAACAAATCAAAATATGGGCATTCACTTTTACACAAACTCATAAAGTACGTTATCACGGCAACAAAATGGGCTAACAGAGACTTTATAACTCGTCTTTTTCAAAACGTTATTAACAGACGTTTTTCATGAAGTACGTTATCACGGCAACAAAATGGGCTATTATAGATTTTCTAACTCGTCTTCTTCAAAAAGTTATTAACAGACGTTTTTCATGAAGTTCGATTTTTTCTTCACCTTATTCCACGGTTCATTAAAATTTTGTGAAAAAATCAAAATATTGGCATTTACTTCTGCACAAACTCATAAAGTATGTTATCACGGCAACAAAATGGGCTAACAGAGACTTTATAACTCGTCTTTTTGAAAACGTTATTAACAGACGTTTTTCATGAAGTACGTTATCACGGCAACAAAATGGGCTATTATAGATCTCCTAACTCGTCTTCTTCAAAAAGTTATTACCAGACGTTTTTCATGAAGTTCGATTTTTTCTTCACCTTATTCCACGGTTCATTAAAATTTTGTGAAAAAATCAAAATATTGGCATTTACTTCTGCACAAACTCATAAAGTATGTTATCACGGCAACAAAATGGGCTAACAGAGACTTTATAACTCGTCTTTTTGAAAACGTTATTAACAGACGTTTTTCATGAAGTTCGACATTTTCTTCAACTAATTCAACGGTTAATTAAAATTTTGTGAACAAATCAAAATATGGGCATTTACTTCTACACATATTCATTAAGTACGTTATCACGGGAACAAAATGGGCTAACAGCTAACATAGACTTTCTAACTCGTCTTCTTCAAAAAGTTATTAACCGACGTTTTTCATGAAGTTCGATTTTTTCTTCACCTTATTCCACGGTTCATTAAAATTTTGTGAAAAAATCAAAATATTGGCATTTACTTCTGCACAAACTCATAAAGTATGTTATCACGGCAACAAAATGGGCTAACAGAGACTTTATAACTCGTCTTTTTGAAAACGTTATTAACAGACGTTTTTCATGAAGTTCGACATTTTCTTCAACTAATTCAACGGTTAATTAAAATTTTGTGAACAAATCAAAATATGGGCATTTACTTCTACACATATTCATTAAGTCATTAATTACGTCTCACGGGAACAAAATGGGCTAACAGCTAACATAGACTTTCTAACTCGTCTTCTTCAAAAAGTTATTAACAGACGTTTTTCATGGAGTTCCACTATTTCTTCACCTAATTAGACGGTTCATTAAAAATTTGTGAACAAATCAAAAATTGGCAGTTACTTCTAGACAAACTCATAAATTACGTCATCACGGGAAAAAAATGGGCTAACAGCTAACATAGACTTTCTAACTCGTCTTCTTTAAAAAGTTATTAAAAGACGTTTTTCATGAAGTTCGACTTTTTCTTCACCTAATTCGACTGTTCAGTAAAATTTTGTGAACAAATCAAAATATGGGCATTTACTTCTACACAAAATCATAAAGTAAGTTACCACAGCAACAAAATGGGCTAACATAGATCTTCTAACTCGTTTTTTTTAAAACGTTATTAACAGACGTTTTTCATTAATTTCGAAATTTTCTCCAACTAACTCGACAGTTAATTAATATTTTGTGAAGAAATCAAAATATGGGCATTTACTTCTACACAAATACTTTTAGTACGTTATCACGGCAACAAAATGGGCTAACAGCTAACATAGACTCTCTAACTCGTCTTCTTCAAAAAGTTATTGAAAGACGTTTTTCATGGAGTTCCACTATTTCTTCACCTAACTAGACGGTTCATTAAAAATTTGTGAACAAATCAAAAATTGGCAGTTACTTCTAGACAAACTCATAAAGTACGTCATCACGGGAACAAAATGGGCTAACAGCTAACATAGACTTTCTAACTCGTCTTCTTCAAAAAGTTATTAAAAGACGTTTTTAATGAAGTTCGACTTTTTCTTCACCTAATTCGACTGTTCATTAAAATTTTGTGAACAAATCAAAATATGGGCATTTACTTCTACACAAATACTTTTAGTACGTTATCACGGCAACAAAATGGGCTAACAGCTAACATAGACTCTCTAACTCGTCTTCTTCAAAAAGTTATTAACAGACGTTTTTCATGAAGTTCGACTTTTTCTTCACCTAATTCGACTGTTCATTAAAATTTTGTGAACAAATCAAAATATGGGCATTTACTTCTACACAAAATCATAAAGTAAGTTATAACAGCAACAAAATGGGCTAACATAGATCTTCTAACTCGTCTTTTTCAAAACGTTATTAACAGACGTTTTTCATCAATTTCGAAATTTTCTCCAACTAATTCGACGGTTAATTAATATTTTGTGAAGAAATCGAAAATGGGCATTTATTTCTACACAAATTCTTTTAGTACGTTATCACGGCAACAAAATGGGCTAACAGCTATCATAGACCTTCTACCTCGTCTTCTTCAAATAGTAATTAACAGACGTTTTTCATGAAGTTCGACTATTTCTTCGCCTAATTAGACGGTTCATTAAATTTTTCTGAACAAAGCAAAAAATGGGCAGTTACTTCTAGACAAACTCATGAAGTACGTTATCACGGGAACAAAATGGGCTAACAGCTAACATAGACTTTCTAACTCGTCCTCTTCAAAAAGTTATTAACAGACGTTTTTCATGAAGTTCCACTATTTCTTCACCTAATTAGACGGTTCATTAAAATTTTGTGAACAAATCAAACTATGGGCAGTTACTTCTACAGAAACTCATAAAGTACATTATTACGGGAACAAAATGGGCTAACAGCTAATATAGACTTTCTACCTGGTCTTCCTCAAAAAGTTATTAACAGACGTTTTTCATGAAGTTCGACTTTTTCTTCTCCTAATTCGACTGTTCATTAAAATTTTGTGAACAAATCAAAATATGGGCATTTACTTCTACACAAAATCATAAAGTAAGTTACAACAGCAACAAAATGGGCTAACATAGATCTTCTAACTCGTCTTTTTCAAAACGTTATTAACAGACGTTTTTCATCAATTTCGAAATTTTCTCCAACTAATTCGACGGTTAATTAATATTTTGTGAAGAAATCGAAAATGGGCATTTATTTCTACACAAATTCTTTTAGTACGTTATCACGGCAACAAAATGGGCTAACAGCTATCATAGACCTTCTACCTCGTCTTCTTCAAATAGTAATTAACAGACGTTTTTCATGAAGTTCGACTATTTCTTCGCCTAATTAGACGGTTCATTAAATTTTTCTGAACAAAGCAAAAAATGGGCAGTTACTTCTAGACAAACTCATGAAGTACGTTATCACGGGAACAAAATGGGCTAACAGCTAATATAGACTTTCTACCTGGTCTTCCTCAAAAAGTTATTAACAGACGTTTTTCATGAAGTTCGACTTTTTCTTCTCCTAATTCGACTGTTCAGTAAAATTTTGTGAATAAATCAAACTATGGGCAGTTACTTCTACACAAACTCATAAAGTACGTTATTACGGGAACAAAATGGGCTAACAGCTAATATAGACTTTCTACCTCGTCTTCCTCAAAAAGTTATTAACAGACGTTTTTCATGAAGTTCGAATTTTTCTTCTCCTAATTCGACTGTTCAGTAAAATTTTGTGAATAAATCAAAATATGGGCATTTACTTCTACATAAAATCATAAAGTAAGTTACCACAGCAACAAAATGGGCTAACATAGATCTTCTAACTCGTCTTTTTCAAAACGTTATTAACAGACGTTTTTCATGGATTTCGAAATTTTCTCCAACTAATTCGACGGTTAATTAAGATTTTGTGAAGAAATCAAAATATGGGCATTTACTTCTACACAAATTCTTTTAGTACGTTATCACGGCAACATTATGGGCTAACAGCTAACATAGACTTTCTACCTCGTCTTCTTTAAAATTTTATTAACAGACGTTTTTCATGAAGTTCGACTATTTCTTTACCTAATTCGATGGTTCATTTAAATTTTGTGAACAAATCAAAATATGGGCAGTTACTTTTACACAAAATCTTAGAGTACGTTATAAGGGCAACAAAAAAGGCTAACATAGACCTTCTAACTCGTCTTCTTCAAAAAGTTGTTTACAGACGTTTTTCATGAAGTTCGACATTTTCTTCAACTAACTCGACGGTTAATTAAAACTTAGTGAACAAATCAAAATATGGGCATTTACTTCTACACAAATTCATTAATTACGTTATCACGGGAAGAAAATTGGCTAACAGCTAACATAGACTTTCTAACTCGTCTTCTTCAAAAAGGTATTAACAGGCGTTTTTAATGAAGTTAGACTACTTCTTCACCTAATTAGACTGTTCATTAAAATTTTGTGAACAAATCAAAATATGGGCATTTACTTCGACACAAAATCGTAAAGTAAGTTACCAAAGCAACAAAATGGGCTAACATAGATCTTCTAACTCGTCTTTTTCAAAACGTTATTAACAGACGTTTTTCATGGATTTCGAAATTTTCTCCAACTAATTCGACGGTTAATTAAGATTTTGTGAAGAAATCAAAATATGGGCATTTACTTCTACACAAATTCTTTTAGTACGTTATCACGGCAACATTATGGGCTAACAGCTAACATAGACTTTCTACCTCGTCTTCTTTAAAATTTTATTAACAGACGTTTTTCATGAAGTTCGACTATTTCTTTACCTAATTCGATGGTTCATTTGAATTTTGTGAACAAATCAAAATATGGGCAGTTACTTCTACACAAACTCATAAAGTACGTTATCACG
The DNA here is from genome assembly GCF_964194025.1 of Convolutriloba macropyga. Classification (NCBI taxonomy): domain Eukaryota; kingdom Metazoa; phylum Xenacoelomorpha; order Acoela; family Convolutidae; genus Convolutriloba; species Convolutriloba macropyga. Next base: position 82,687,324 of record NC_134470.1, on the reverse strand, counting down.
GCAACAAAAAAGGCTAACATAGACCTTCTAACTCGTCTTCTTCAAAAAGTTATTAAAAGACGTTTTTCATGAAGTTCGACATTTTCTTCAACTAATTCGACGGTTAATTAAAACTTAGTGAACAAATCAAAATATGGGCATTTACTTCTACACAAATTCATTAATTACGTTACCACGGGAACAAAATGGGCTAACAGCTAACATAGACTTTCTAACTCGTCTTCTTCAAAAAGTTGTTAACAGACGTTTTTCATGGAGTTCGACTTTTTCTTGACCTAATTCAACGGTTCAATAAAAATTGTGAACAAATCAGAATATTGGCATTAACTTCTACAAAAACTCATAAATTACGTTATCACGGCAACAGAAAAGGCTAACATAGACCTTCTAACTCGTCTTCTTCAAAAAGTTATTAACAGACGTTTTTCATGAAGTTCGACATTTTCTTCAACTAATTCGACGGTTAAATAAAACTTAGTAAACAAATCAAAATATGGGCATTTACTTCTACACAAATTCATTAATAACGTTACCACGGGAACAAAATGGGCTAAAAGCTAACATAGACTTTCTAACTCGTCTTCTTCAAAAAGTTATTAACAGACGTTTTTCATGAAGTTCGACTACTTCTTCACCTAATTAGACTGTTCATTAACATTTTGTGAACAAATCAAAATATGGGCAGTTACTTCTACACAAACTCATAAAGTACGTTATCACGGCAACAAAAAAGGCTAACATAGACCTTCTAACTCGTCTTCTTCAAAAAGTTATTAAAAGACGTTTTTCATGAAGTTCGACATTTTCTTCAACTAATTCGACCGTTAATTAAAACTTAGTGAACAAATCAAAATATGGGCATTTACTTCTACACAAAATCATTAAGTACGCTATCACGGGAACAAAATGGGCTAACAGCTAACCTAGACTTTCTAACTCATCTTCTTCAAAAAGCTATTAACAGACGTTTTTCATGAAGTTCGACTATTTCTTCACCTAATTAGACGGCTGATTAAAATTTGTGAACAAATCAAAATATTGGCATTTACTTCTGCACAAACTCATAAAGTATGTTATCACGGCAACAAAAAAGGCTAACATAGACCTTCTAACTCGTTTTCTTAAAAAAGTTTTTAACAGACGTTATTCATGAAGTTCGACTTTTTCTTCACCTAATTTGACTTTTCAGTAAAATTTTGTGAACAAATCAAAACATGGGCAGTTACTTCGACACAAACTCGTAAAGTACGTTATCACGGTAACAAAAAAGGCTAACATAGACCTTCTAACTCGTTTTCTTAAAAAAGTTTTTAACAGACGTTATTCATGAAGTTCGACTTTTTCTTCACCTAATTTGACTTTTCAGTAAAATTTTGTGAACAAATCAAAACATGGGCAGTTACTTCGACACAAACTCGTAAAGTACGTTATCACGGTAACAAAAAAGGCTAACATAGACCTTCTAACTCGTTTTCTTAAAAAAGTTTTTAACAGACGTTATTCATGAAGTTGGACTTTTTCTTCACCTAATTTGACTGTTCAGTAAAATTTTGTGAACAAATCAAAACATGGGCAGTTACTTCGACACAAACTCATAAAGTACGTTATCACGGCAACAAAAAAGGCTAACTTAGACCTTCTAACTCGTCTTCTTCAAAAAGTTATTAGCAGACGTTTTTCATTAAGTTCGACATTTTCTTCAACTAATTCGACGCTTAATTAAAACTTAGTGAACGAATCAAATTGTGGGCATTTACTTCTACACAAATTCATTAAGTACGTTATCAGGGGAACAAAATGGGCTAACAGCTAACATAGACTTTCTAACTCGTCTTCTTCAAAATGTTTTTAACAGACGTTTTTCCTGAAGTTCGACTATTTCTTCAACTAATTAGACGGTTCATTAAACTTTTGTGAACAAATGAAAATATGGGCAGTTACTTCGACACAAACTCATAAAGTACGTTATCACGGCAACAAAAAAGGCTAACATAGACCTTCTAACTCGTCTTCATAAAAAAGTTATTAACAGACGTTTTTCATGAAGTTCGACATTTTCTTCAACTAATTCGACGGTTAAATAAAACTTAGTAAACAAATCAAAATATGGGCATTTACTTCTACACAAATTCATTAATAACGTTACCACGGGAACAAAATGGGCTAAAAGCTAACATAGACTTTCTAACTCGTCTTCTTCAAAAAGCTATTAACAGTCAGACGTTTTTCATGATGCTCGACTTTTTCTTCACCTAATTCGAAGTTTCATTAAAATTTTGTGAACAAATCAAAAAATTCGCATTTACTTCTACAAAAACTCATAAAGTACGTTATCACGGGAACAAAATGGGCTAACAGCTAACCTAGATTTTCTAACACGTCTTCTTCAAAAAGTTATTAACAGACGTTTTTCATGAAGTTCGACTATTTCTTCACCTAATTAGACGGTTCATTAAACTTTTGTGAACAATCAAAATATGGGCATTTACTTCTACACAAAATCAAAAAGTAAGTTACCACGGCAACAAAATGGACTAACATAGATCTTCTAACTCGTCTTTTTCAAAACGTTATTAACAGACCTTTTTCATTCAGTTCTACATTTTCTCCAACTAATTCGACGGTTAAATAATATTTAGTGAACAAATCAAAATATGGGCATTTATTTCCACACAAATTCATTAAGTACGTTATCACGGGAACAAAATCGGCTAACAGCTATCATAGACTTTCTAACTCGTCTTCTTCAAAAAGTTGTTAACAGAGGTTTTTCATGAAGTTCGACTATTTCTTTGCCTAATTCGACGTTTCATTTAAGTTTTGTGAACAAATCAAAATATGAGCATTTACTTCTACACAAAATCATAAAGTACGTTGTCACGGCAACAAAAAGGGCTAACATAGACCTTCAAACTCGTCTTCTTCAAAAAGTTGTTAACAGACGTTTTTCATGAAGTTCGATTTTTTCTTCACCTAATTCAACGGTTCAATAAAAATTTGTGAACAAGTCAGTATATTGGCATTAACTTCTACAAAAACTCATAAATTACGTTATCATGTCAACAAAATGGGCTATTATATTTTTCCTTACTCGTCTTCTTCAGAAAGTTATTAATAGACGTTTTTTCATGAAGTTCGACTTTTTCTTCAACTAATTCGACGGTTAACTTAAAATTTCGTGAACAAATCAAAATATTGGCGTTTACTTCTACACAAACTCATAAAGTACGTTATCACGGCAGCAAAATGGGCTAACAAAGACTTTATAACTGTTCTTTTTCAAAACGTTTTAACAGACGTTTTTCATGAAGTTCGACATTTTCTTCAACTAATTCGACGTTTAATTAAAATTTTGCGAACAAATCAAAATATGGGCATTTACTTCTACACAAATTCATTAAGTACGTTATCACGGGAACAAAATGGGCTAACAGCTAACCTAGATTTTCTAACTCGTCTTCATCAAAAAGTTATTAACAGACGTTTTTCATGAAGTTCGACTATTTCTTCACCTAATTAGACGGTTCATTAAAATTTTGTGAACAAATCAAAATATTAGCATTTATTTCTACACAAACTCATAAAGTACGTTATCACGGCAACAAAATGAGCTAGCAAAGACTTTATAACTCGTCTTTTTCAAACCGTTATTACCAGAAGTTTTTCATGAAGTTCGACATTTTCTTCATCTAATTCGACGGTTAATTAAAATTTTGTGAACAAATCAAAATATGGGCGTTTGCTTCTACACAAGTTCATAAAATACGTTTTCACGTCAACAAAATGAGCCTTTATAGACTTTCTAACTCGTCTTCTTCAAAAAATTATTAACAGTCAGTCGTTTTTCATGATGCTCGTCTTTTTCTTCACCTAATTCGAAGTTTCATTAAAATTTTGTGAACAAATCAAAAAATTCGCATTTACTTCTACACAAACTCATAAAGTACGTTATCACGGCAACAAAATGGGCTAGCAAAGACTTTATAACCCGTCTTTTTCAAAACGTTATTAAGAGACGTTTTTCATGAAGTTCGACATTTTCTTCATCTAATTCGACGGTTAATTAAAATTTCGTGAACAAATCAAATTATGGGCGTTTACTTCTACACAAATTTATAAAATAAGTTTTCACGTCAACAAAATGAGCTTTTATAGACTTTCTAACTCGTCTTCTTCAAAAAGTTAATAACAGACTTTTTTCATGAAGTTCGACTATTTCTTCACCTAATTAGACGGTTAATTAAATTTTTGTGAACAAATCAAAAAATGGGCGTTTACTTCTACACAAATTTATAAAATACGTTTTCACGTCAACAAAATGAGCTTTTATAGACTTTCTAACTCGTCTTCTTCAAAAAGTTATCAATAGACGTTTTTCATGATGCTCGACTTTTTCTACACCTAATTCGAAGTTTCATTAAAGTTTTGTGAACAAATCAAAAAATTCGCATTTACTTCTACACAAACTCATAAAGTACGTTATCACGGCAACAAAATGGGCTAGCAAAGACTTTATAACTCCTCTTTTTCAAAACGTTGTTAACAGACGTTTTTCATGAAGTTCGACATTTTCTTCATCTAATTCGATGGTTAATTAAAATTTTTCCAACAAATCAAAATATGGGCGTTTACTTCTACGCAAATTCATAAAATACGTTATCACGTCAACAAAATGAGCTATTATAGACTTTCTAACTCGTCTTCTTCAAAAAGTTATTAACAGTCAGACGTTTTTCATGATGTTCAACTTTTTCTTCACCTAATTCGAAGTTTCATTAAAAATTTGTGAACAAATCTAAAAATTCGCATTTACTTCTACACAAACTCATAAAGTACGTTATCACGGCAACAAAATGAGCTATTATACACTTTCTAACTCGTCTTCTTCAAAGAGTTATTAACAGACGTTTTTCATGAAGTTCGATTTTTTCTTCGCCTAATTCGACGGTTCATCAAAATTTTGTGAACAAATCAAAACATGGGCATTTACTTTTACACAAACTCATAAAGTACGTTATCACGGTAACAAAACGGGCTAACAGAGACTTTCTAACTCGTCTTTTTCAAAACGTTATTAACAGACGTTTATCATGAAGTTCGACATTTTCTTCAACTAATTCGACGGTTAATTATAACTTTGTCAACAAATCAAAATATGGGCAGTTACTTCTACACAAACTCATAAAGTACGTTATCACGGTAACAAAACGGGTTAACAGAGACTTTCTAACTCGTCTTTTTCAAAACCTTATTAACAGAGGTTTTTCATGAAGTTCGACATTTTCTCCAACTAATTCGACGGTTAATTAATATTTTGTGAACAAATCAAAAAATGGGCGTTTACTTCTACACAAATTTATAAAATACGTTTTCACGTCAACAAAATGAGCTTTTATAGACTTTCTAACTCGTCTTCTTCAAAAAGTTATCAATAGACGTTTTTCATGATGCTCGACTTTTTCTACACCTAATTCGAAGTTTCATTAAAGTTTTGTGAACAAATCAAAAAATTCGCATTTACTTCTACACAAACTCATAAAGTACGTTATCACGGCAACAAAATGGGCTAGCAAAGACTTTATAACTCCTCTTTTTCAAAACGTTGTTAACAGACGTTTTTCATGAAGTTCGACATTTTCTTCATCTAATTCGATGGTTAATTAAAATTTTTACAACAAATCAAAATATGGGCGTTTACTTCTACGCAAATTCATAAAATACGTTATCACGTCAACAAAATGAGCTATTATAGACTTTCTAACTCGTCTTCTTCAAAAAGTTATTAACAGTCAGACGTTTTTCATGATGTTCAACTTTTTCTTCACCTAATTCGAAGTTTCATTAAAAATTTGTGAACAAATCTAAAAATTCGCATTTACTTCTACACAAACTCATAAAGTACGTTATCACGGCAACAAAATGAGCTATTATACACTTTCTAACTCGTCTTCTTCAAAGAGTTATTAACAGACGTTTTTCATGAAGTTCGATTTTTTCTTCGCCTAATTCGACGGTTCATCAAAATTTTGTGAACAAATCAAAACATGGGCATTTACTTTTACACAAACTCATAAAGTACGTTATCACGGTAACAAAACGGGCTAACAGAGACTTTCTAACTCGTCTTTTTCAAAACGTTATTAACAGACGTTTATCATGAAGTTCGACATTTTCTTCAACTAATTCGACGGTTAATTATAACTTTGTCAACAAATCAAAATATGGGCAGTTACTTCTACACAAACTCATAAAGTAAGTTATTACGACAACAAAAAAGGCTAAAATAGACCTTCTAACTCGTCTTCTTAAAAAAGTTTTTAACAGACGTTATTCATGAAGTTCGACTTTTTCTTCAACTAATTTGATTGTTCAGTAAAATTGTGTGAACAAATCAAAATATGGGCATTTACTTTTACACAAACTCATAAAGTACGTTATCACGGTAACAAAACGGGCTAACAGAGACTTTCTAACTCGTCTTTTTCAAAACCTTATTAACAGAGGTTTTTCATGAAGTTCGACATTTTCTCCAACTAATTCGACGGTTAATTAATATTTGGTGAACAAATCAAAATATGGGAATTTACTTCTACACAAATTCATTTAGTACGTTATCCCGGCAACAAAATGCGCTAACAGCTAACATAGACTTTCTAAATCGTCTTCTTCAAAAAGTTATTAACAGACGTTTTTAATGAATTTCGACTATTTCTTTGCCTAATTCGACGGTGCTAAATTTTGTGAACAAATCAAAATATGGGCAGTTACTTCTACACAAACTCATAAAGTCCGTTGTCACGGCAACAAAAAGGACTAACATAGACCTTTTAACTCGTCTTCTTCAAAAAGTTGTTAACAGACGTTTATCATGAAGTTCGACATTTTCTTCAACTAATTCGACGGTTAATTATAACTTTGTCAACAAATCAAAATATGGGCAATTTCTTCTACACAAATTCATTAAGTACGTTATCACGGGAACAAAATCGGCTAACATAGACCTTCAAACTCGTCTTCTTCAAAAAGTTGTTAACAGACGTTTTTCATGAAGCTCGACATTTTCTTCAACTAATTCGACGGTTAATTAAAACTTAGTGAACAAATCAAAATATGGGCATTTACTTCTACACAAATTCATTAATTACGTTATCACGGGAACAAAATCGGCTAACAGCTATCATAGACTTTCTAACTCGTCTTCTTCAAAAAGTTGTTAACAGAGGTTTTTCATGAAGTTCGACTATTTCTTTGCCTAATTCGACGTTTCATTTAAGTTTTGTGAACAAATCAAAATATGAGCATTTACTTCTACACAAACTCATAAAGTCCGTTGTCACGGCAACAAAAAGGACTAACATAGACTTTCTAACTCGTCTTCTTCAAAAAGTTGTTAACAGACGTTTTTCATGAAGTTCGACTATTTCTTCACCTAATTAGACGGTTCATTAAAATTTCGTGAACAAATCAAAATATGGGCAGTTACTTCTACACCAACTCATAAAGTAAGTTATTACGACAACAAAAAAGGCTAATATAGACCTTCTAACTCGTCTTCTTAAAAAAGTTTTTAACAGACGTTATTCATGAAGTTCGACTTTTTCTTCAACTAATTTGATTGTTCAGTAAAATTGTGTGAACAAATCAAAATATGGGCATTTACTTCTACACAAAATCGTAAAGTAAGTTACCACAGCAACAAAATGGGCTAACATAGATCTTCTAACTCGTCTTTTTCAAAACCTTATTAACAGAGGTTTTTCATGAAGTTCGACATTTTCTCCAACTAATTCGACGGTTAACTAATATTTGGTGAACAAATCAAAATATGGGAATTTACTGCTACACAAATTCATTTAGTACGTTATCCCGGCAACAAAATGCGCTCACAGCTAACATAGACTTTCTAACTCGTCTTCTTCAAAAAGTTATTAACAGACGTTTTTAATGAATTTCCACTATTTCTTTGCCTAATTCGACGGTTCATTTAAAATTTGTGAACAAATCAAAATGTGGGCAGTTACTTATACACAAACTCATAAAGTCCGTTGTCACGGCAACAAAAAGGACTAACATAGACCTTCTAACTCGTCTTCTTCAAAAAGTTGTTAACAGACGTTTTTCATGAAGTTCGACTTTTTCTTCACCTAATTCAACGGTTCAATAAAAATTTGTGAACAAATCAGAATATTGGCACTAACTTTTACAAAAACTCATAAATTACGTTATCAAGGCAACAAAATGGGCTATTATCGACTTTCTTACTCGTCTTCTTCAAATAGTTATTAACAGACGTTTTTCATGAAGGTCGACATTTTCTTCAACTAATTCGACGGTTAATTAAAATTTTGTGAACAAATCAAGATATTGGCGTTTACTTCTACACAAATTCACTTAGTCCGTTGTCACGGCAACCAAAAGGACTAACATAGACCTTCTAACTCGTCTTCATCAAAAAGTTGTTCACAGACGTTTTTCATGAAGTTCGACTTTTTCTTCACCTAATTCAACGGTTCAATAAAAAATTGTGAACAAATCAGAATATTGGCATTAACTTCTACAAAAACTCATAAATTACGTTATCAAGGCAACAAAATGGGCTATTATAGACTTTCTTACTCGTCTTCTTCAAAAAATTACTAACAGACGTTTTTCATGAAGTTCGACTATTTCTTTGCCTAATTCGACGGTTCATTTAAATTTTGCGAACAAATCAAAATATGGGCAGTTACTTCTACACAAACTCATAAAGTCCGTTGTCACGGCAACAAAAAGGACTAACATAGACCTTCTAACTCGTCTTCTTCAAAAAGTTGTCAACAGACGTTTTTCATGAAATTCGAATTTTTCTTCACCTAATTCAACGGTTCAATAAAAATTTGTGAACAAATCAGAATATTGGCACTAACTTTTACAAAAACTCATAAATTACGTTATCAAGGCAACAAAATGGGCTATTATATACTTTCTTACTCGTCTTCTTCAAATAGTTATTAACAGACGTTTTTCATGAAGTTCGAAATTTTCTTCACCTAATTCAACGGTTCAATAAAAATTTGTGAACAAATCAGAATATTGGCACTAACTTTTACAAAAACTCATAAATTACGTTATCAAGGCAACAAAATGGGCTATTATATACTTTCTTACTCGTCTTCTTCAAATAGTTATTAACAGACGTTTTTCATGAAGTTCGAAATTTTCTTCAACTAAATCGACGGTTAATTAAAATTTTGTGAACAAATCAAAATATTGGCGTTTACTTCTACATTAATTCATTTAGTCCGCAGTCACGGCGACCAAAAGGACTAACATAGACCTTCTAACTCGTCTTCTTCAAAAAATTGTTAACAGACCTTTATCATGAAGTTCGACTTTTTCTTCACCTAATTCAACGGTTCAATAAAAATTTGTGAACAAATCAGAATATTGGCATTAACTTCTACAAAAAATCATAAATTACGTTATCAAGGCAACAAAATGGGCTATTATAGACTTTCTTACTCGTCTTCTTCAAAAAGTTACTAACAGACGTTTTTCATGAAGTTCGACATTTTCTTCAACTAATTCGACGGTTAATTAAAATTTTGTGAACAAATCAAAATATTGGCGTTTACTTCTACGCAAACTCATAAAGCAAGTTACCACAGCAACAAAATGGGCTAACATAGATCTTCTAACTCGTCTTTTTCAAAACCTTATTAACAGAGTTTTTTCATGAAGTTCGACATTTTCTCCAACTAATTCGACGGTTAATTAATATTTGGTGAACAAATCAAAATATGGGAATTTAATTCTACACAAATTCATTTAGTACGTTATCCCGGCAACAAAATGCGCTAACAGCTAACATAGACTTTCAAACTCGTGTTCTTCAAAAAGTTATTAACAGACGTTTTTCATGAATTTCGACTATTTCTTTGCCTAATTCGACGGTTCATTTAAATTTTGTGAACAAATCAAAAAATGGGCAGTTACTTCTACACAAACCCATAAAAACCGTTGTCACGGCAACAAAAAGGACTAATATAGACCTTCTAACTCGTCTTCTTCAAAAAGTTGTTAACAGACGTTTTTCCTGAATTTCGACTTTTCCTTCACCTAATTCAACTGTTCAATAAAATTTTGTGAACAAATCAGAATATTGGCATTAACTTCTGCAAAAACTCATAAACTAAGTTATCAAGGCAACAAAATGGGCTATTATAGACTTTCTTACTCGTCTTCTTCAAATAGTTATAAACAGACGTTCTTACTTCTACACAAACTCTTAAAGTATTTTATGACGGCAACAAAATGGGCTAGCAGAGACTTTATAACTCGTCCTTTTCAAAACTTTTTAACAGACGTTTTTCATGAAGTTCGACATTATCTTCAACTAATTCGACGGTTATTTAAAATTTTGTGAACAAATCAAAATATGGTCATTTACTTCTACACAAATTCATAAAATACGTTATAATGGCAACAAAATGAGCTATCATAGACTTTCTAACTCGTCCTCTTCAAGAAGTTATTAACAGACAGACGTTTTTCATGAAGTTCGACATTTCTTCACCTAATTCGAAGTTTCATTAAATTTTTGTGAACAAATCAAAACATGGGCATTTACTAAACTCATAAAGTAAGTTATCACGGCAACAAAATGGGCTTTTATAGGTTCTAACTCGTCTTTTTCAAAACGTTATTGACAGACGTTTTTCATAAAGTTCGACATTTTCTTCACCTAATTGGACTGTACATTAAAATTTTGTGTAAAAATCAAAATATGGACACTTACTTCTACACAAATTCATAAAATACGTTATCACGTCAACAAAATGAGCTATAATTATAATATATATAATAATTATATAAGACTTTCTAATTCGTCTTCTTCAAAAAGTTATTAACAGACGTTTTTCATGAAGTTCGACTATTTCTTTGCCTAATTCGACGGTTCATTTAAATTTTGTGAACAAATCGAAAAAAATAAGGGCATTTACATTTACACAAACTCATAAATTACGTTGTCACGGCAACAGAAAGGGCTAACATAGACCTTCTAACTCGTCTTCTTCAAAAAGTTATCAGCAGACATTTTTCATGAAATTCGAATTTTTCTTCACCTAATTCAACGGTTCAATAAAAGTTTGTAAACAAATCAGAATAATGGCATTAACTTCTACAAAAACTCATAAATTACGTTATCAAGGCAACAAAAGGGGCTATTATAGACTTTCTTACTTGTCTTCTCCAAAAAGTTATCAACAGACGTTTTTCATGAAATTCGACTTTTTCTTCAACTAATTCGACGGTTAATTGAAACTTTGTGAACAAACCAAAATATTGGCGTTTACTTCTACACAAACTTATAAAGTACGTTATCACGGCAACAAAATGGGCTAACAAAATCTTTATAACTCGTCTTTTTCAAAACGTTATTAACAGACGTTTTTCATGAAGTTCGACATTTTCTTCAACTAATTCGACGGTTAATTAAAATTTTGTTAACAAATCAAAATATGAGCATTTACTTCTACACAAATTCATTAATTACGTTATCAAGGGAACAAAATAGGCTAACAGCTAACCTAAACTTTCCAACTCGTCTTCTTCAAAAAGTTATTAACAGACGTTTTTCATGAAGTTCCACTATTTCTTCACCTAATTAGACGGTTCATTAAAATTTTGTGAACAAATCAAACTATGGGCAGTTACTTCTACAGAAACTCATAAAGTATATTATTACGGGAACAAAATGGGCTAACAGCTAATATAGACTTTCTACCTGGTCTTCCTCAAAAAGTTATTAACAGACGTTTTTCATGAAATTCGACTATTTCTTCACCTAATTAGATGGTTCATTAAAATTTTGTGAACAAATCAAAATATGGGCATTTACTTCTACACAAAATCGTAAAGTAAGTTACCACAGCAACAAAATGGGCTAACATAGATCTTCTAACTCGTCTTTTTCAAAACCTTATTAACAGAGGTTTTTCATGAAGTTCGACATTTTCTCCAACTAATTCGACGGTTAACTAATATTTGGTGAACAAATCAAAATATGGGCCTTTACTTCTACACAAATTCATCAAATACGTTATCACGTCAACAAAATGAGTTATTATAGACTTTCTAACTCGTCCTCTTCAAAAAGTTATTAACAGACGTTTTTCATGAAATTCGACTTTTTCTTCACCTAATTCGAAGTTTCATTAAAATTTTGTGATCAAATCAAAATATTCGCATTTACTTCTACACAAACTCATAAAATACGTTATCACGGCAACAAAATGAGTTATTATAGACTTTCTAACTCGTCCTCTTCAAAAAGTTATTAACAGACGTTTTTCATGAAATTCGACTTTTTCTTCACCTAATTCAAAGTTTCATTAAAATTTTGTGATCAAATCAAAATATTCGCATTTACTTCTACACAAACTCATAAAATACGTTATCACGGCAACAAAATGAGCTATTATACACTCTCTAACTCTCTAATTTAAAATTTTGTGAACAAATCAAAATATGGTCATTTACTTCTACACAAATTCATAAGATACGTTATAATGGCAACAAAATGAGCTATCATAGACTTTCTAACTCGTCCTCTTCAAGAAGTTATTAACAGACAGACGTTTTTCATGAAGTTCGACTTTTTCTTCACCTAATTCGAAGTTTCATTAAATTTTTGTGAACAAATCAAAACATGGGCATTTACTAAACTCATAAAGTAAGTTATCACGGCAACAAAATGGGCTTTTATAGGTTCTAACTCGTCTTTTTCAAAACCTTATTAACAGAGGTTTTTCATGAAGTTCGACATTTTGTCCGACTAATTCGACGGTTAACTAATATTTGGTGAACAAATCAAAATATGGGCCTTTACTTCTACACAAATTCATAAAATACGTCATCACGTCAACAAAATGAGCTATAATAGACTTTCTAATTCGTCTTCTTCAAAAAGTTATTAACAGACGTTTTTCATGAAGTTCGACTATTTCTTTGCCTAATTCGACGGTTCATTTAAATTTTGTGAACAAATCGAAAAAAATATGGGCATTTACATTTACACAAACTCATAAATTACGTTGTCACGGCAACAGAAAGGGCTAACATAGACCTTCTAACTCGTCTTCTTCAAAAAGTTATCAGCAGACATTTTTCATGAAATTCGAATTTTTCTTCACCTAATTCAACGGTTCAATAAAAGTTTGTAAACAAATCAGAATAATGGCATTAACTTCTACAAAAACTCATAAATTACGTTATCAAGGCAACAAAAGGGGCTATTATAGACTTTCTTACTTGTCTTCTCCAAAAAGTTATCAACAGACGTTTTTCATGAAGTTCGACTTTTTCTTCAACTAATTCGACGGTTAATTGAAACTTTGTGAACAAACCAAAATATTGGCGTTTACTTCTACACAAACTTATAAAGTACGTTATCACGGCAACAAAATGGGCTAACAAAAACTTTATAACTCGTCTTTTTCAAAACGTTATTAACAGACGTTTTTCATGAAGTTCGACATTTTCTTCAACTAATTCGACGGTTAATTAAAATTTTGTGAACAAATCAAAATATGGGCATTTACTTCTACACAAATTCATTAATTACGTTATCAAGGGAACAAAATAGGCTAACAGCTAACCTAGACTTTCCAACTCGTCTTCTTCAAAAAGTTATTAACAGACGTTTTTCATGAAATTCGACTATTTCTTCACCTAATTAGACGGTTCATTAATATTTTGTGAACAAATCAAAATATGGGCATTTACTTCGACACAAAATCGTAAAGTAAGTTACCAAAGCAACAAAATGGGCTAACATAGATCTTCTAACTCGTCTTTTTCAAAACCTTATTAACAGAGGTTTTTCATGAAGTTCGACATTTTCTCCAACTAATTCGACGGTTAACTAATATTTGGTGAACAAATCAAAATATGGGCCTTTACTTCTACACAAATTCATCAAATACGTTATCACGTCAACAAAATGAGTTATTATAGACTTTCTAACTCGTCCTCTTCAAAAAGTTATTAACAGACGTTTTTCATGAAATTCGACTTTTTCTTCACCTAATTCGAAGCTTCATTAAAATTTTGTGATCAAATCAAAATATTCGCATTTACTTCTACACAAACTCATAAAATACGTTATCACGGCAACAAAATGAGCTATTATACACTCTCTAACTCGTCTTCTTTAAAAAGTTATTAACAGACGTTTTTCATGAAGTTCGACTTTTTCTTCACCTAATTCGACGGTTTATTTAAATTTTGTGAACAAATCGAAAAAAATATGGGCATTTACATTTACACAAACTCATAAATTACGTTGTCACGGCAACAGAAAGGGCTAACATAGACCTTCTAACTCGTCTTCTTCAAAAAGTTATCAGCAGACATTTATCATGAAATTCGAATTTTTCTTCACCTAATTCAACGGTTCAATAAAAGTTTGTAAACAAATCAGAATAATGACATTAACTTCTACAAAAACTCATAAATTACGTTATCAAGGCAACAAAAGGGGCTATTATAGACTTTCTTACTTGTCTTCTCCAAAAAGTTATCAACAGACGTTTTTCATGAAGTTCGACTTTTTCTTCAACTAATTCGACGGTTAATTGAAACTTTGTGAAAAAACCAAAATATTGGCGTTTACTTCTACACAAACTTATAAAGTGCGTTATCACGGCAACAAAATGGGCTAACAAAAACTTTATAACTCGTCTTTTTCAAAACGTTATTAACAGACGTTTTTCATGAAGTTCGACATTTTCTTCAACTAATTCGACGGTTAATTAAAATTTTGTGAACATATCATAATATGGGCATTTACTTCTACACAAATTCATTAAGTACGTTATCAAGGGAACAAAATAGGCTAACAGCTAACCTAGACTTTCCAACTCGTCTTCTTCAAAAAGTTATTAACAGACGTTTTTCATGAAATTCGACTATTTCTTCACCTAATTAGACGGTTCATTAAAATTTTGTGAACAAATCAAAATATGGGCATTTACTTCTACACAAAATCGTAAAGTAAGTTACCACAGCAACAAAATGGGCTAACATAGATCTTCTAACTCGTCTTTTTCAAAACCTTATTAACAGAGGTTTTTCATGAAGTTCGACATTTTGTCCGACTAATTCGACGGTTAACTAATATTTGGTGAACAAATCAAAATATGGGCCTTTACTTCTACACAAATTCATCAAATACGTTATCACGTCAACAAAATGATTTATTATAGACTTTCTAATTCGTACTCTTCAAAAAGTTATTAACAGACGTTTTTCATGAAATTCGACTTTTTCTTCACCTAATTCAAAGTTTCATTAAAATTTTGTGATCAAATCAAAATATTCGCATTTACTTCTACACAAACTCATAAAATACGTTATCACGGCAACAAAATGAGCTATTATACACTCTCTAACTCGTCTTCTTCAAAAAGTTATTAACAGACGTTTTTCATGAAGTTCGACTTTTTCTTCACCTAATTCGACGGTTCATTTAAATTTTGTGAACAAATCGAAAAAAATAAGGGCATTTACATTTACACAAACTCATAAATTACGTTGTCACGGCAACAGAAAGGGCTAACATAGACCTTCTAACTCGTCTTCTTCAAAAAGTTATCAGCAGACGTTTTTCATGAAATTCGAATTTTTCTTCACCTAATTCAACGGTTCAATAAAAGTTTGTAAACAAATCAGAATAATGGCATTAACTTCTACAAAAACTCATAAATTACGTTATCAAGGCAACAAAAGGGGCTATTATAGACTTTCTTACTTGTCTTCTCCAAAAAGTTATCAACAGACGTTTTTCATGAAGTTCGACTTTTTCTTCAACTAATTCGACGGTTAATTGAAACTTTGTGAAAAAACCAAAATATTGGCGTTTACTTCTACACAAACTTATAAAGTGCGTTATCACGGCAACAAAATGGGCTAACAAAAACTTTATAACTCGTCTTTTTCAAAACGTTATTAACAGACGTTTTTCATGAAGTTCGACATTTTCTTCAACTAATTCGACGGTTAATTAAAATTTTGTGAACAAATCAAAATATGGGCATTTACTTCTAAACAAATTCATTAAGTACGTTATCAAGGGAACAAAATAGGCTAACAGCTAACCTAGACTTTCCAACTCGTCTTCTTCAAAAAGTTATTAACAGACGTTTTTCATGAAATTCGACTATTTCTTCACCTAATTAGACGGTTCATTAAAATTTTTTGAACAAATCAAAATATGGGCATTTACTTCTACACAAAATCGTAAAGTAAGTTACCACAGCAACAAAATGGGCTAACATAGATCTTCTAACTCGTCTTTTTCAAAACCTTATTAACAGAGGTTTTTCATGAAGTTCGACATTTTCTCCGACTAATTCGACGGTTAACTAATATTTGGTGAACAAATCAAAATATGGGCCTTTACTTCTACACAATTTCATCAAATACGTTATCACGTCAACAAAATGAGTTATTATAGACTTTCTAACTCGTCCTCTTCAAAAAGTTATTAACAGACGTTTTTCATGAAATTCGACTTTTTCTTCACCTAATTCAAAGTTTCATTAAAATTTTGTGATCAAATCAAAATATTCGCATTTACTTCTACACAAACTCATAAAATACGTTATCACGGCAACAAAATGAGCTATTATACACTCTCTAACTCGTCTTCTTCAAAAAGTTATTAACAGACGTTTTTCATGAAGTTCGACTTTTTCTTCACCTAATTCGACGGTTCATTAAAATTTTGTGAACAAATCAAAACATGGGCATTTACTTTTACACAAACTCATAAAGTAAGTTTTCACGGCAACAAAATAGAAAGTTATAGGTTTTCTAACTCGTCTTTTTCAAAAACGTTATTAACAGACGTTTTTCATGAAGCTCGACATCTTCTTCACCTAATTCGACGGTTCATTAAATTTTATTGAAAAAATCAAAATACTGGCATTTACTTCTACACAAACTCATAAAGGACCTTATCACGGCAACATAATGGGCTAACAGAGACTTTCTAACACGTCTTTTTCAAAACGTTATTAACAGATGTTTTTCATGAAGTTCGAAATTTTCTTCAACTAATTCGATGGTTAATTATAATTTTGTGAACAAATCAAAATATGGGCGTTTACTTTTACAAAAATTTATTAAGTACATTATCACGGTAACAAAATGGGCTAATAGCTAACATAGAAATTCTAGCTCGTCTTCTTCAAAAAGTTATTAACAGACGTTTTTCATGAAGTTCGACTATTTCTTCACCTAATTAGACAATTCATTAAAATTTTGTGAACAAATCAAAATATTGGCATTTACTTCTACACAAACTCATAAACTACGTTATCACGGCAACAAAATGGGCCAACAGAGACTTTCTAACTCGTCATCCTCAAAAAGTTATTGACAGACGGTTTTCATGAAGTTCGACTATTTCTTCACCTAATTGGACGGTTCATTAAAATTTTGTGAACAAATCAAAATATTGGCATTTACTTCTACACAAACTCATAAACTACGTTATCACGGCAACAAAATGGGCTAACATAGATCTTCTAACTCGTCTTTTTCAAAACGTTATTAACAGACGTTTTTCATGAAGTTCGACATTTTCTCCAACTAAATCGACGGTTAATAAATATTTTATGAACAAATCAAAAAATGGGCATCTACTTCTACACAAATTCATTTAGTACGTTATCACGGCAACAAAATGGGCTAACAGCTAACATAGGCCTTCTAACTCCTCTTCTTCAAAAAGTTATTAACAGAAGTTTTTCATGAAGTTCGACTATTTCCCTACCTAATTCGACGGTTGATTTAAATTTTGTCAACAAATCAAAATATGGGCAGTTACTTCTCACAAACTCATAAAGTACGTTTTGACGGCAACAAAAAGGTCTAACATAGACCTTCTAACTCGTGTTCTTCAAAAAGTTGTTAACAGACGTTTTTCATGAAGTTCGACTTTTTCTTCACCTAATTGGACAGTTCATAAAAAATTTGTGAACAAATCAAAATATTGGCATTAACTTCTACAAAAACTCTTAAACTACGTTATCACGGCAAAAAAATGCGCTAACATAGACTTTCTAACTCGTCTTTTTTGAAAAGTTATTAACAGACGTTTTTCATGAAGTTCGACATTTTCTTCACCTAAATCGACGGTTCATTAAAATTTTCCTAACAAACCAAAGTATTGTTGTTTATTTCTACACAAACTATTAAAGTACATTATCGAGGCAACACATGAGCTAACATAGGCTTCCTAACTCGTCAGTTTCAAAAAGTAATTAACAATTGTTTTTCATGAAGTTCGACATTTTCTTCACCTAACTCGACGGTTCATTAACCCGTAATCTTAACTCTTTTTCTTTTTGTATAACTCAGTGGTATCAAGGACATTAAAACAAATAGTTTGCAACCAGCGGCGTTGAAAAAGTGCATTTGAAACTCATTTTGCGATGAATCATACATGCCATTAACCTGCAAAATTCTCTTCTACTGCAGAAAGAAAAACAAAGACAGGCCAAACCAAAAAACCAAACAAAAAAATGCTTCATTGTCATCTGTATCCTCCTCCTCTTCATTCTGTCTTGAAGACGTAGATCAAAATTTTATTATTGCAGCACAAATTTTAGTAATTCTTTTTTCTTGTGCGGAGCCTGGATAAGATTTACAGCCGTTGAAAAGAAGGAAATAAGTGGACAAAACAGTGTAATTGTAGTGTATTTCTCAGAGTGCAATTTGCTCAAAATTGCGGTGTTTTTCTAAGAGTGTAATCGCTTCAAAATTACACTTTTCACTCTTTTCCCCACTAAAAATTGGACGAAAGAGTGTAAATTTTAAGAGTGTAAAAAGAGTGGATTGAAGAGTGTAAAGAGTGTAAATAGAGTTTAGTTTTCTCAAAATTACACTCATAACACTCTAAGAGTGGAAAAGGCTTTACACCCTAATCTCGCTTAATAACGGTGTACTAGGGATGGACACCTCGGCCCGGGACGTCCTGCATCATCATTGTGCTAGTTGAAAAGAATATACTGAAGAAGTAAATATACATGGAATAGAAGAATAGAGGTGAACGCGGCAGAAGGGTGAGAGGCAACAAAATTGCAAAAATTGGCAGCATTCAACTATAATGATAAAGCTATGTTTGATGTACGTCATGGAATAAGTTTGAAACAACATCGAGAGTGTTTGGCCAGTAGTTGACTCAAATTAGTCACGCGAAAAAGGGGGGAAAAGAGGACAACATTCCAATGGATTGAGTTAAGTTGAATACAGAGTTTCAGTTCAACCAAGATTTCTTGTTGAAATTTACTCAAAATTGAAAGCGAATCACAATCGGCATTGTCAACAGTTCACTAACCACTGGCTAGAGAAAAAGCAACTTCACCGATTGATCGTACAATGAACAAACGTATTTTTGTCCTATATCTTACATTTCTTTTGTCTGAAAGAGAATACGAGCAGGAGTAGTGATGTGTCTTTCTGGGCAAACTACGGGGGGCATAAGTGTCTTCCCGGTCAAACTACAGGGGGACGCAAGTGTCTTCCTGGTCAAACTACAGGGGGGACACAAGTGTCCTCCCGGTCAAACTACAGTGGGGACACGAGTGTCTTGCGGGTCAAACTACAGGGGGGACACAAGTGTCTTCCCGGTCAAACTACAGGGGGGACACAAGTGTCTTCCCGTGAACACTACAGGGGGGACACAAGTGTCTTCCCGGTCAAGCGACAGGGGGGACACTTAGATTTTTTCTTTGTTTTTCTCTGCGTCTTATGGAGGGGGGACTCTTGCATTTAAAAAAAAATCAGTTTAAGGAAACCAACCAGGAAGAACTTTAAAAACCTTTGGGGGAAGAGGAGCTGTCATGTAGACTCAAACAAAAAAAAGTAATTTTCATACCCTGCAAAAGTCACCTAATTTTCGATTGTCTATAATGCATGCTCAAAAACAGCATGAGAACAACTATCGCGACGGTAGATTTAAAAACCAATCATGAAGTCTATAAATTATTAAAAACAGACTATCCAGAGCATAATGAAAGATTTCTTTACTTTTTGGCAACCTGCTTGCACTTGGACGCTGATGTTAACCTCGAAATTGCACTAAAACTGAGGCCTTATGGTGGTATCATTGGAATAGATAACTCTTCATTGGACACTTATTTGGAATCATTTAAAGTGCTTCGCTTACATGCAATTCTTCATGATGCCTCTGGATTTATTGCAGAGTATAGCCAAAAGGGTCCTTGATACTCTTACGTTTTGCCTTGTCCAATCACACACGTTTACGTTGGTCACCTGACAGGTTTATTCTTCTGCATGTTCGTGAAAACTTTTAAACGTAACTTATTCAGTTTGCTAGAATGTTGAGTCCGGAGATTGTTGTCATTGATTTTGAAGGTTTTCGACACAAAAAGAGTGGATTCCTTATAAAGGAGTTATCTATTTGTTCAAACAACTACTCAGACACGGTTCTTTTTCTTCCTCCAATTTCGTTCAACTCGCTGTCCTTGAGTGAGAAGAATTCGCATCAGTGGGTATCGGAGCATTTGCATGGTATTTCGTGGGACAGTGGCAACTACCCTTACTGTCTATCACAAATATTTAGAGCAATCAAGATCCCTTTTCCTACTGCTAAACTCTACGCAAAGGGAAGGGAGAAGACGGAGACACTGTAAAAACTCCTTCAAAAGACGTCACACATTTAGAAACATTGCTATGTCCAAAAATTGAAGAAATCTTCACTCCAGTAGAGCACTTGACTTGTCCGCTTCATTCATCTATATCACCATTCAAACAAAAGAAAAAGCATTGCGCAAAGAGAAAGGCACAGGTGTACTTTTATTGGATAACACTACCAACTAATGAGTCGTCGTGTGGAGAAACAAACTCCTTCAGTTCTTCAAGTGAATTTATCTCCAAATTTGACAGTATGCAGTTGCATTGCGAGTGATAACCAGTTGACAGTGACTTTTCTGAAAGAAGAAAAAATTGATTCTCGTGGACTAACTATACTAAGGAAGCAGCAAATACTTTGTAAAACTGCTGAAATTGAAACACTAAAGAAATATCTATCACTGCTGGAGTACTTTCAAAGGTATCATGTCTTTACAAGAGAAAATGAAAAAAAACTGAAACTAACCCCTTTACCTACGCTCAAGTATCCAGTGCCAGTTCCAGTACCCCTGGACGATGAGAGTCTCCCCGATGAAATCAAAGAGGTAGTCAGAGAAGGAAAGGCGGAGTCAATTGTCTACTATGGCAATGACTACGGATTCGAAGCGAACTTTAAAGTAACATATAGGAAGGGAGACAAATTACACAATTTTGAATTAAATTCATTTTTGAAAATACTTTGCTTTCAAAATGAGTCAATCAGAAGATCAATTAGATTGCGCTGGCAGTGGAGGAGCAACAATCACTGATTTGGTTATTGATGATCAAAACCAAGAGAGACGGTCTTGGAGGTTTTGCAACTCTAGCTTACCTCTCTGCGGTAGTTTATTTTTTACAAGTTTCGATAGTAGTTTTTCTTATTGTAGTTTCACTGACCAAATTAGTTTTTTTCCACCTCGATTGTGATGAATCAACATTTTGGTTTTCATTGCTATCGTGCACAGTGGGATACGCACTTCCAAATCCTATGTTATGAATAAAATAATCTCAACAAGTGATCGTCTCTTCATGGCAGTCTGTGGTCCTTCAGGTTGTGGAAATTATTTTTCAAATGCTTCTTAAGAATACGTTTTTCCCTAATTTCAAGTCAATATACTATTTCTATCAACATGATCAACCAAAAATTCAAAATGGAGCGTAACATGAACATTTATTTTACCAATTTTTCGGGATTTGAATTCATTTCACAGTTGGCAATTGTTTGCTTGTCTTTGACAATTCTTGCGAGGAAATTTTCAATGACAAGGAGTTTTTAAAAAAACTTGCAACAACTGGACGCCACAAAAAATCAGTGTTATCTATGTTAAGCAAAATTTGTTTCAACAGAGTAAATGGTATCAAACAATTGATCTCAACACAACACACGTCATTTTGTTCGAATCTCCCAGAGATATACAGCAGATAAGTTATATTGGAAAACAACTCAATAACACAAACTTTTCAAAAGACAGCTATGATCTTGCATCGAAACAACCATTCGGACAATTATTGATTGATTTAGACCCATAAACAACCGACTCACTACGTTATTTTTCAAATTTTGTACCACCGGGGCCAACAATTTTCTATCTGCCATCTTCCAAAGCTGTAATTACCCAGCTCACAAATGAGAGAGAAAGAGATAAGTATGCTGAGGCAAATGCTCGAAGTGCCGGAAAGCATGCTGAAAAAATTCATCAAAAAATCATCAAACTAATCTATCAAAAAATTTCTCTGTGAATGCTTCGTCAATGTTATAAATGGAAACGTGCCCACAGATAAAAGTTTACTTGAAAAGTACAAAACATCATTCCGACATTTTCTTTCCAAAGAGACAAGTTTGAGGAAAAAGCGCCAGCTATTAGTAAAAAGTTTACATTTACTTCGGAGCATAAGTCTCTCTTGTTACTTTTACTTGAAGAAGTAGTAATGCGTGCGGAAGAGTTTGTCTTGATACCGAAAAGAATGTTTGTGTCCGGCAGAAAACAACCGACTCGGGCCGAAATTTTGGATAATCCTACTTATAAACTGAAAACTGCTCAATTATCACTCCTCCAACGAAACAACCCAACAGTTTTTGAAAGCAAAGAGGAGACTAAACAGGAAACTAATAAAACTGATATCGTAAACAAGAGCAAAAGAAGAAGAACAAGTAGTGTTGATTTAAAAAGTGAATTGGATGATGGAAGTGGAAGTGTACAGACTTTCTTTACTGATGATGGAGAAATTGAGCCCGTGAAAAACAGACAATCAGACTTTGACTCTATAATGTCATAAGTAGAATTAATGAAAAAAAAAACAAAATCCAAGGAACTGAAAACATTCTAAACAAGATATTTAGTTCAGAAACAGTTTCCATTGAGGACCCGAGTGGTTTCCTTCATAATGAGGACAAACCTATGAGAGTTAAAGTGTCAACTTTTTTGTACAATTTGCAACAGCCGACAAAGAAAATTGACCTAGCCGTGTACACAATTATTTTGAACAAACTCAAGATACCCCCACACTTAGTATCCAACGCTCATGCTAAAAAAGTTCTCCAAGAAGTCTACAGCGATGAGGAGAAAGAAGAGGAAACCGAACAAAGTCAAGGAGAATCAGAAAAATAACAAAGAAGCGAACAGAGCAGTGGAAGTCAAAGTAAAGCTTCCGGATCAAAACCTGCAGAACCGAAAAATCAAACAAACAGAAAAAACAGACCAGGAAACAAAAGGAAAAAAATGGTCTAAATATTAAAGATGCGAAACTACTTGATAGACTCTATTCTAAAGGTCCAGCATCATTCGGAAGTTCAAAGCGATTGCAAGATTTGAGCAAACTACCAATGACAAAAGACAGAATGTATTTGGAAACAAAATCATCTT
The DNA here is from genome assembly GCF_964194025.1 of Convolutriloba macropyga. NCBI lineage: Eukaryota > Metazoa > Xenacoelomorpha > Acoela > Convolutidae > Convolutriloba > Convolutriloba macropyga. Next base: position 82,663,778 of record NC_134470.1, on the reverse strand, counting down.
TCACAAAATATCTTGCACAGCGGTTGAATTTTCCGCGATTAAAAGTAATCGTCACCGATCTGAATGAAATCTGGGAGTTAGATTTAGCTCATGTTGACAAACTTGCAAAATACAATCGTGATGTTAAATGTTTGCTCGTAGCAGTTGACTGCCTCTCGAGGTATCTACGCGTTGAACCGTTGAAAACAAAATATGCAACAGAAACCGCAAAAGCCTTACGAAACATGATCAAGCACAAGCAACAACAAAAAGTTTGTGTAGATGATGGTACTGAGTTTTTGGGGGCTTTCGAAATACTCTGCAACAAACGAGGAATTCATTTGTATAGTATTTTCTGCGAAAAGAAGTCTGCGTTTTCAAGAGAAACATCAGGTCAATTAAAAATATTATTTACAGATATTTTGAGGAAAAATGGACATATTCCTATATTAACAATTTGGATCAATTCGTAAAAACTATGAACTCCCGTGTTAATCGTATCACCAAACTTGCTCCTAACAAAGTTACCAAAAAAATGTAACAAGAATTTTATCATTAATTGTGAGACACGGCGCAGTCAAAAACCAAAACTTTACGTTAGTGACTTTGTTCGAATCGTTAAAAAGAAAAAAAATTTCCGAAAGGGACACAAGCAATCGTTCACTGACGAAGTCTTTGAAATTGCTGGTATTCCGAAGCTTAATTCACCTACATATTCTCTTATTGATTTTAATAAAGAAATTATCCAGGGCAAGTTTTACCAGCCATAATTACAACTAGTACGAGAATCTCCAAATCAAAATGAGTAGTAACCATTTTGAGGATGAGTTCACAACACAGGTTATATCATCTGCTTCGATGGACAATTTCCAGGAAAACACTTTATCAAATTTTAGATGAAATTAATCTCACAGGAGACTGGAGAGTGGCTCTGAGTGAAATAATTTTTCCGACAAAAATTGAACACATAGTTAATGGAGATTTGGTTGCGTTCATTCTCAGGGGATATGAGGAATCACAAAACCGCGCAACTGGATCTAACTTTATTTCACGACACTACAAAGGAGAAAATTTAGCGTTTACGGCTGGCAATTATGATACAGTTGCTCAACTTTTACCAACTATCAATAGAACAGTCGGACTGCCTAACTTCTCTTTCCGAGAAATCAAAAGCAGTGGGAAATATGAAATCATTTTTGGTAAATACGAGGAAATTACCTTTCCAAGTGAAGAAGTACCCAGTATAATTGTCTTTAAATGTAGACCAGATGGTTACGGAATTCATATTGGATACAAAATGGTTCCCACAGCAGCGAACCGATTAATGAAAAATGATGATACGAAAGCATATTATGGTGATTTTCCTGCAGACCTTTGCGCTGCAAAGCATTTAATTTTTATTTACACGAACATTATTGAGTAACAGTATGTGGGTGATGCAAAATCATCATTGTTAAGAGTCATTGATTCAAAACAGCGTATGAAAAACGGTAGCGTCTGTGAGTTGGAGCCCACTCACCGGATAGTTTTCACAAATTTAGACTACAAAAAACTACTTTAGAACACCATTCAATCAATATCAAATGAGCTACGAACTGAAACGGGGCAGTTAGTTCCCTTTTCGGGGACTTTTAAAATTTTTTTTAACAATACAATTTTAAAAAATTTGTTGATTAATTGGATTCCTACTACACAAACCAAGCATCATGATTGCCTCACTTTTCCGGTCACTATAAACAAAGAGGTAGTGGTTTTGGAGCATTAGCTAGCGGTATTGGACGTGTTGGACCGCCACTTGCTCGGAAGTTTGTTTTGCAGCAGCTAAACGCATCGGAAAAGAACTGTCGCTACAAAGCGTCCCTGAGTTGATGGATGTTATCGGTAAAAAGAAATCACCAAAGCAAGCTCTAAAGAACACCATATTAAACACAGTGAAAAAATAAACAGGTGGATCTTTAGCCCTCCGAATGAGACGAAAGAGAAGAATGAGGAGGAATTCAAAACGCTTACGCGCTGGACCAAGGAAAACAACCAAACGCAAAACCACCATTTCACGAAAAAGAGTACCCAAAAGAAGTCGGTCAGACTTCTTCGCCAAAGTAAAAGATGATCGGTAATATGTTACCAGCCGAAGCAAAGCATAGTTCGTTGGATTTATTCGAGAAACCAGCTCTCCTTGTTAAATTTGATGGAAGTTTTTGTCAGAAATTGGGACCAGTTTACAGCCCTAATGGACCAATGCTAGAGTTTGAAGTTGCAGGAGACCGCAACAATTTCATTGATCTCCAAAAAATTATTCTTGAAATCAAGTGCAAGATTTTACAGTCTTCTGACGCTGATTTGAAATATGAAAACACTGCTGCTGCAGATGTGACTAAAATAGACGCGCCATACTTTTGCAACAATGTCCTACATTCACTTTTTTCTGATTGTACAGTATCTGCTAACGGTTTGAAAATTTCAAGTGCCAATGGTACGAAACCGAGTTTTCTCAAAATAAAGATGCCAAAAGCACGTGGTTGGCATGTCAAGGCTATTTTTATGAAACAAACCCAGGGGGAATTGCAGCATCCAAAACCACCAGACGAAAAACTTTAGTCAGAGGATCTGCTGAGTGTACATTTTACGGAAAGGTGGCGGTTGACTTCTCTACCTGTGATTGACATCTTCTCAGTGGTGTAACACTTCGAATCTCTTTTCAGCGATCAATTGACGAATTTTCTTTAATTTTAGATGACGCTGCAAAATCCTACAAAATAAAAATTACAGAAGCTAACTTATATGCACGGAAAATGACGCTGAACGATGATGTTGTCTCAGCAATAGAAAAAACTCTGCTGTCCAGTCCAGTATCCTATCCTTACCTAGAAACGATTACTAAAATTTTCTGGCTTCTGCCGGTTTGCAGAGCTGGAAGCAAGAAGATGATTTTTGTAGAAAACCCATTAGAAGACTCGCCCTTTGCTTAAACACGATCGAAGCTTTCCTCGGAAGCAAGCTGCTTAACCCATTTCACTATGGAAAATTCAACTTGGAACAAATTTGTATTTACCGTAATGGTCTTCCCGTTGCTTATAGTCCTATTTCAACTGATGATTCAAAACTTGTTTACTTTAACACTATGTCAGATCTAGCCCATATCGACAATGGACATGGAATCAGTCTAGAAGACCTCCCAAATCAATTTATTATGGATTTCGATCTGACGAGTATTCAGCAGGCGTCTCATGATTTTATTCACCCTGAACTTACAAATTGTTCCGTATCAATTGAACTAAAGTTTTCTGCTGCCTTAGCTCATAATGTATAAATATTCATTATTGGGGAAAAAGCAAGTACCATTTGTTTTGATTCGGCGCGGAAAGTTTCAAAGAATCATATTTTAACAAAATAATGGAGGAAGACAATTTGAACTCTCTGATTCAGAGATGTTCGGAACTAAAATACAAATTTTGTGGATTTTATGCGGCTGATAATTTTCCAACCAACTTAACCGACAACAGCTTCGTTATAGTCAATATTTCAACGTCTGCATCAATTGCAACCCATTGGATTCTTCTCTGCCAAAAAGATTAAAAATTTGTTTTTGCAGATCTTTTAGGCCAAACTCTATCGTCATACAAACACTTGCAGAGCAGAATAGCCTCAAACCATAATGTTAATACCGTATATGAATTACTGAGAAATCAACCTATAGAGAAACAAAATTCAATTTTGTGTGGCTTATTTTGTATTTACATTGCTCATATTATTTTAGGTAGACAAAAACTTGTAAAAATGAGTGAAATTGATTTGTTTCGTTTTGCGCTTCATATGATGTTCTAACATTACTAACCTATATAGAAAACAAATTTTTTTCAAAATTTAATTTTTTCTTCATAAAGGAAACCAACACACAGAACATCAGAATCATTTTCCAACTTTCCATATCCACTAATAAAAATATCCATTACTTGACAAAAAGCACCAACATGCGGTCCAGAGACAATCGATTGATATCTTTTCAGAGTTTCAGTTGTTAGTTGATCAGTTTGAACTGGTTGATTTTTCTGCTTCGATGCATTTACTTCCAAACTTTTGTGTCCAGCAAAGTTTTGGTGTAAGCAGTCTGGTTGTTGAAATTTGTTTGTGACATTTTTCGTAAAAATTGGCAAACGATTTTGAATGGAAGCAGTAGCGTCTGCTTTTGAGAATCCGTTGATGTCGCTTTTGTTGTACTCCACTGCCAGCAAGAGTTTTTGAGAAACATCTCCCTTTGACTCCAGTGTATCCGAAGACGAGAACAGATACTTGAAAGTTGTAAAAAGACAAGGAACTGAACACGGTTTCGTTTGTTTGAGAAAGTCTGCTGAGAACTCCGACACGTCGATAAGAACATGGTAATGATTAGTAGGGTTATAATCACAGTGGACCTTCTCAAAATGCATGCAAAACGCAAAGTTCTAGAGACAAGAAAAATTCGGTTTTTCTTCCGATATGCAATTTTTAAAGTTTCTCTGAAACTACTTAAAGAAGCCCGGAGAAGGCTCATACATTGCTTCCACCATTTTCTAATATATTATAATTAGTCTGAATTGTCGTGCTCGTGGTCTTTTTTAGTTTTACGTCTTTTCGCGGCTGGAGCTTCGTTAGCTTGATCGTTTTCAGTAGCTGTACCTACAGCAGCAGACCGTATTTTTGCTGACTTTTTTGACAAAAGCTCAAACTCATATAAAATTAGAGTAATTCGTTGTTGAAGTTCATATTCTTTGTCAACCTTTTTAAACAGCTTGAGAAATACATAGGTTCCCGTATTTTCATAAGACTTCACTGTTGCACGTATCAATCTTTTCTTTGTTCTAGAGATTTCAAAATACACGTCTCCAAACTCTGCGTCCATATCAGCAATAAATGGAATTTTCAAGAATTGTGTACTTAATCTGTGCCAAACTACTTTTTTTGAAGGAATTTTCGGAAATAATTCTATTTACAAGTACCTTTAACACACAAAACACAAACAACACTTGAAATGCTTGCTATTGATGAAAGCGCTCTTGGTTAACATGTAAGGTTCTGATTTGAATTTTAATGTAAATCTAGGTTATAAAACCTGGCATTTTTTAAAATGTAAGACAAAACTCGTGACCCCCACTCAAAGTGTTTTATTGCGTGGGTAATAAAGTTTATATTTGGATAATATTACTCAACATAGAGCAGGAACTAGGGCAATTTAATGGAAAACATATATGACCTTTGGCCGTGTCCATAGATAAGAAAGAACTCAAATTACACAGCAAGCGTTTGATAGCTGGCTTTAGGCGTTTGATATAAGTCATTCTATACTATACAAAGCTAGTTGTAAACTTCTTGCTATTGTATTCCTTATAAACGTTAGTATACATATCAACAAAATAAAACTGAAAACTATTGTGTTTGAGGCTGTGTAGATAAGACATACTTATACACTTTGCAACTAGTTACCAATACATAAAACTATAACACAGACAATCTCATGTAGAGCAAACATTCACAATTGCAGATACAGCCCTTGACCTGGGTGTGTTAAGTATCCAACAAATTTCACACACAACTGTTGCTAATGGTGGTATTTGCCGGATTTCATTTTCTCGTTTTACACTCAAGACTATAGTTGTTCAGTTCTGCTATTTGTTCTTGGGAGCGCAGTATTGTGTATCCCACTCAATACGAAAACTACATCGTTTTTACAGAGCAAAAGAAAAATAGCGAAAAAAGCTGTTGGAGATCAATTGAACATTGCATAATACCAAAAATGTTCGTGAATTTTGTTGCAACACTACCAGATAAATACGTATCTACAGAAGATACTGGCACGAAAACTGTGCCAAAAGATGGAGGATACAGCGTTCCTCCGAAAATGCCCCTACTTTTCCCCTTAGACATTGACACTTTTTCTCCAGACACAAAGAGACTTTTGTACCGATACGATTGGTTTTGTGTGCCTATTTTTGAGAATCAACTCGGCCACTTCCAGGCAATTGAAGAACTGGCTCAACTTTGGGGGATTCAGCCTTCGGAAATCTCACCATCTACTTCACCAATTGGATCACCGGCAACAAACGACCCAAGCCCCTTTGTTACGCCGGAAACAACAGATACAAAACGAAAAGCAGTTATTGCTTCAATCGTGGACGAAATGTCTTGGAATATGGGGCCAACCAAGCAAATCGAGCCAAGTTTCGATAGATCTCTTCTTTCAGAGACAACTTTTGTGACACCAACGCAGAGTGCAGAGAATGCTACAGTATCCTTCGAAACGTACAGAACCTCAACAAACACAACACCCTTGAATTCAGAGACTCCCAAAGTATGCAATGCTCCACAGAAAAAACGTGCCAATCGAACACCACTGATAGATATATTGGAGGACTAAACTAAACTCTGAGAACTGAAACTTTTCCAAACATTCACTATTTTTTGAACCTCTAAATAAAAAAATTGTGTGTGCTTTAAATGTTTTTTGTGTGTGAAAATGTAAAAAATATCAATTTGCAATTATAATTTTAATTGAACATCATAATATCTCTTTTTGTTTAGAGAATAAAACGGGAAAGAGAATGCGGAATCAAAAAGTATTCCGTCGAATTGTTAGTTAGTGAACGTTGAAAGGAAATCTCACATGTTATAACATAAAAACACAGTAAGCAAGCAATGTTCTGTTTAAGACACATATTGAAGAATGAAAGGATTTGAAATGGTATCAAGTCAATTTTTATATGTAGGAATTCTGTAAAAGTGCAAACTTCTCACAACTTAAGTAGTTCTAAAAAACTTTCATTATACTAACCATAGGGTGAAAAAGGTTTTATAATTGTAAAAAGTCAATTTTCATATGTAGGAATTCAGTAAAAGTGCAAAAATCTCACTACCTAAGTAGTTATAAAAAACTTTCATTTTATCCACCATATAGTAAAAAAACGGTTTTAAATATTAAAACGTCAATTTTATTATGTAGGAATTTAATAAAAGTGCAAAAATCTCACTACTTAAGTAGTTATAAAAACTTTTTTTTCACCATATAGTACAAAAAGGTTTTTGAATGGTAAAAAGTCAATTTTCATAAGTAGGAATTCTGTAAAAGTGCAAAATTCTCACTACTTAAGCAGTTATAAATAACTTTTACTTTACTAACCGTAGGGTAAAAAAAGGTTTTTAAAAAGTAAAAATTCATTTTTCATATGTAGGAATTTAGTAAAAAAGCAAAAATCTCACTACTTAAGTAGTTACAAAAACACTTTTATTTTATTCGCCATATAGTAAAAAAAGGTTTTTGAAGGGTATAAAGTCAATTTTCATATGTAGGAATTCTGTAAAAATCCAAAATTCTCACTACTGAAGTAGTTATAAAAAACTTTTATTTTATCCACCTTATAGTAAAAAAAAGGTTTTTAAATATTAAAAAGTCAATTTTCATAGGTAGGAATTTAGTAAAAGTGCAAAAATCTCAGTACTTAAGTAGTTGTAAAAACTTTTATTTTTTTCACCATATAGTACAAAAAGGTTTTTGAATCGTAAAGAGTCAATTTTCATATGTAGGAATTCTGTAAAAGAGCAAAATTCTCACTACTTAAGTACTTATAAAAAACTTTTATTATAGTAACCATAGGGTAAAAAAAGGTTTTTAAATGATAAAAAAATAATTTTCATATGTGGGAATTCAGTAAAAGTGCAAAAAACCTCACTACTTTGGTAGTTACAAAAAAAATTTTATTTTACTAACCATAGTGTAAAAAAGGTTTTTAAATGGTAAAAGGTCAATTTTCATATGTAGGAATTCTGTAAAAGTGCAAAAATCTCACTACTTAAGTAAATACAAAAACACTTTTATTTTATTCGCCATATAGTAAAAAAAGGTTTTTGAAAGGTAAAAAGTCAATTTTCATATGTAGGAATTCTGTAAAAATCCAAAATTCTCACTACTGAAGTAGTTATAAAAAAAATTTTTTTATCCACCTTATAGTAAAAAAAAGGTTTTTAAATATTAAAAAGTCAATTTTCATAGGTAGGAATTTAGTAAAAGTGCAAAAATCTCAGTACTTAAGTAGTTGTAAAAACTTTTATTTTTTTCACCATATAGTACAAAAAGGTTTTTGAATCGTAAAGAGTCAATTTTCATATGTAGGAATTCTGTAAAAGAGCAAAATTCTCACTACTTAAGTACTTATAAAAAACTTTTATTATAGTAACCATAGGGTAAAAAAAAGATTATTAAATGATAAAAAGTTAATTTTCATATGTGGGAATTCAGTAAAAGTGCAAAAAACCTCACTACTTTGGTAGTTACAAAAAAAATTTTATTTTACTAACCATAGGGTAAAAAAGGTTTTTAAATGGTAAAAGGTCAATTTTCATATGTAGGAATTCTGTAAAAGTGCAAAATTCTCACTGCTTAAGTAGTTATAAAAAACTTTTATTCTATTCACCATATAGTATAAAAAGGTTTTTAAATGGTAATAGGTCAATTTTCATATGTAGGACTTTTGTAAAAGTGCAAAATTCTCACTACTTAAGTAGTTATAAAAAACTTATATTTTATTCATCATATAGTAGAAAAAGGTTTTTAAACACTAAAGAAGTTCATTTTCTTTAAATAGAAGATATTTAGTTATTCCACAACCAAATTTATGATTTTCACCAAATGACATTTGTTAATTGTGTTATCAGCACTATTAGTAAATATCAAATCCTAATTTTCAATTGCTTTCGACCTATCTTTGTCTTATATATAGCTACAATTTACTTTTGCACAATGATAAGATAGAGTGGCTTTCAAGGAATTACATTATGTCCACAAAAACACGCTGATAATATCTGTTTAGAACAATTTTAGTCAATAGTATAAGTATACTGCCAAGTAATCCAGAAACCTAAAAGTGAAAACTGATAATAAAGTTGAAAATAGAACGGAATTTCGATACCCCCTCGAAGAGTAGAGAAAGTCTAAAACAATTTGTAGAAGAGTATTTTGAACAGTTGAACTGTTTCCCGACAGAAAAGAGTATATTGTAAGTGTACTGCATTAGCTATATATCAGTTGTTGTAGATAACAGATATAACTAAAACTACTCAATAACCTTATACCATGCATGGAAATTTTGGAAATGAGTAGTTCTGAAACAGGAACACGCCGCTTATTGGTCAAAAGTTAACATTGGTTAAAGTTGACCTACACTCCTACCAAGTGTTGCGTTCCAAACTTGGCAAATTGTATCAAAGTACAAACACACCCTTATAGGAAAATTGTTCTCGTGTAAAACACAACTTTCAACCAACTAACACTCCCTCTAATTGTACCAGTTAACTGTTGTTACAATTTGACTTCATTTGCTCAGTCGTTTTCTCAGTAAAACATTCAGTTAGATTTTCGAAAGAAAAGAATTGAAAAACTCAAAAATGACCCAGCCGTGTGAAATTTGCGCAAAGGAACTGGCCGACAAAAGAAGCTTTCGAAGACAAGAGTAGCGCGTTCATTGAGTTCAACCGGAATTCCCAGCCTTGGAGTGTAGCACTTGTGGTTTTGAGACTCACAACATTCTGATAATGAACCAATACACCCGACGGAAGCACGGTGGAGAATTTCAAAATCAGTTTGCCTACTGCACTCTGGTTTTCATCAACCAGAGTAACTTTCATCAACATCTGAAGACTGCTCACGGGTTGCCTTTTTGGAACCGAGGCCAAAGCAATAATCAAGCAGTACCAGTACAGTCGGCAATTCGAGGTGCCCTGGAGATCTACGAGATTGAAGGTAATGATCACACTGACGTTTGGTCTTTCATGAACTCATCGAGATATCACATCGATGTACTTATACGTCAAAAGACCCTTGAAAGTCCTCAGAAAGTTCAACTTTCTCTAAGCATTACACTCACTAAGGGAATTGATGAAGAAAGAAAAACACGCAACAATTTACGCTAACGCTGAATTTCCAATTGTGTACACGGATGGTCTCTCCAAAGAGCAGTTCTTTAGGTCCGTGCAGCATATTCTAAACGTGGTTTCAATGTATGCCACAAGTTGAATTGGTTGGATTATTGAAAAGGTAGAAGAACTCAAAATTCGATTTGCAAAATTCAACCCTATTCGGGGATCAACCTATAAAGCACTTCCAACTGAACTTAGCGCTCTAAAATTCCTGCTCAAAATCCGAAACTTTAACGATACAAATTGTTTCTTGTATTGTTTCACGGCTGCCTACCATTTGCAGGGGAAAAGTTGCCCCCTCACGCAACCTGCGGATCCGTACAGCAAACAAAAACAAAACCCCAACATACGCTCGCTCAAACCCTCTACCTCATCAAGCAGCATGAGATTTCCCGATGCCGATGCCAATTGACAAAATAAGCGAGTTTGAAAGGTGTAATGAAGTAAAAGTTAACATTTTTTGATACGAAAAGAAAAGTTTGTATCCTTTCCGCGTTTCAAAGCACAACTCTGATTTTGTCGTTGATCTCCTTCTGATAACTGATGGTGAACGTTTTCACTACGTGCTAATAACGGACCTGGTAAACTTAGTTCGAAAAGTGCAAGGGCGGCAGATTTATGCACGCGCAAAAATCTGTCGCAACTGTTCTCGTGTTTGCTCGAACAACGAAACGCTTCAAAAACACGAAAAACTTTGCTGTAAATTCAAAACTTGTCAAGTTCTGCTACCTGAGCCAGACAGCAACAGTCTCGTTTTCAAAAAATTTCAATCAAAAACAGCTCTTCCACTGGTTGTCTATTTCGACCTATTGTCAATCATTGTTCCGGTATCATTAGTTGAACAAAATCCGCAGACTTCGGGAACTCGTGTCGTGGACAAACATATTCCGAGCGGGTAATATTATGTAGCCATTTTACATGGAAGACCAAATTTGGAGTTCTTGCATCTGTACAGAGGGGAAGATTGCAAGCACGTTTTTGTGAAGCAATTAGAGACACTAGAAAAGATATCTACGAGAAAAAGCAAAAACACAGGAACTTCACAGGAGCCGTTGGACAAGCAAAAGAGCTTGCGACTCAGTGTTGTATATGTGAAACTACTTTTTCTGCTGACAACAAAAAGTCTTGGATCAATGACAACGAAAAAGTCTTGGATCACCATTTTTCAAATCAGTTTCTTGGCTGGGCTCACACAAAGTGCAACCTACAACGCAGAACACAAAGCTTCGTCCCCATAATTGCACACAACTTGTCAGAATATGACTTGCATTATGTTGTATTGAGTCTTCATCACTGCACCTCTAACAATAATTTTTCAATAATACCTCAAACTGATGAGAATTATATCAGCTTTAGTTTTAAAGTTTGGATTAAAGATATTGTGAACAGAAATCAGAACGTCATACCCATATACGAAGAAAATCGCTTTATCGATTTTCTTCGCTTCATGCAGTCGTCTTTAAACAAATTAGTTCAGTGTTTGCCTGAAGACAGTTTCGATATACTCGATAACCATTTTGAATACTCTGACCAAAATGATGTGAAACTACTGCACGGTAAAGGATTCTACTCCTACTCCTACATGGACACCTTCAGAAAATTCAAGCTAAAAAAATTGCCGCCTAAGAAGTGCTGGGTCGACAAACTCAAATCAGGAAAAATGACAAAATCGGAAGCTGACTACGAAAAAGCAAAGCTGATCTTCGAAAAATTTTATTGTAGAAACATGGGTGAATATCACGATCTGTACTTGACAGTCGACACCCTACAGCTCGCCTGTTGGTTTCAGCGGCTACGAGCAGTCTGGTGCTCAATATCTATCAGCACCACACTTAGCGGGCGATGCCTTTCTGAAGATATGTCATCCCGACCTGGAGCTTCTCACAGATCGCAACCAACTTGATATAGCAAAAAAATTGTTGCGAGGGGGCATGCCCTCGGTATAAACAAAAAGACTGTTCACGCCAAACAACAAATATCTGGAACGTTTTGATGACACGTAAAAGTCAACATATGTTCTCACCATAGATGCTAATAACCTCTATGGTGGGATTATGAAGGATTTCTGCTTGCCACTCAATTCCTTCCAGATGGACACAGAAGTGACGATTGAACAAATTTTGCAAACTCCAGACGACACTGAATTTGGATATATCGTCTGCGTCGACTTGGACTACCCCGACTCAATCCACGATGCTCACCAAGATTTTCCAATGGCACCCACCCAAGAACCTGTGGACAGCATGTGGTTGAGTAGTTACCAGTTGGACCTTTGGAAGATTATCATCTCCCAAATTTTGCAAAGTGCAACAAACTGCTTCAAACACTCTATGATAAGAATGATTATACACTACATTATATAACGTTGAAGACTTATGAACGCAACGGCCTTAAAGTTTCAAAACTGCACAAGGTGCTCAAGTTCAGACAATCAAAGTGGATGGCAAAGTATATCGAACTGAAAACAAGATTGCGGCAAGCAGCAACCAGCAAATTTGCTGAAAACTTCTTCAAACTCATGAACAACTCTGCTTTTGGAAAGTTTTGTGAAAGCATGCGAAACCGAATTAACGATTTCCTGGTCCGAAATGAACGAGCTCTCCTCAACCACAAAGATAAGTGTAACATGAAATCCTTTAAATTTTTGATGAAAACATGGCAGTCGTGACTACAAGAAAAACGAAAACAAACTAGGTGAAACCTACAATAGTTGATGCTTCAATTCTGGATTTTTCTAAAGCATTCATGTTTCGATTTCACTACGAGAGTATGAAACAGTGGTTCAAGTGTGAATATTTATACTCTGATACGGACTCACTTACCTATGCTGTTGATTTGTTGGCTTTTATGAGGAGCTAGCACGAGCAAAAGTCAACACAGAATTCGATTTCTCCAACTACCCGTCTGATAACGCATTGTACAACACAGAAATTCATATGGTAACTCCCAAATTCAAAGACGAACTTGCAGGAGTGGTAATGGAAGAGTTGTATGGCTTGAAACCCATAATCTATTCAATACAAACGACGTGTATGTGTAACATTATATCTTTTTAAAACAAATTCCAGTTTTGAAACTAACCAAATTCATGGAAGCGTCTTTTTAATATAACAGGAACATTGAAACCTAGATTAGGAAAGCACATAGATTAAAATAGAAAATGGATGGATTGTAAAGTTCTTTTAGACTGTCAGAAGAAAAGCGCAAAGGGAATAACACATGAGGGGAAAAAGCAGCTAAAGCACGAGGTCTTCAAGAGAGTATTGAACAGCGGAGAAATTGTCCGCGTCAAAAATGTGACCATCAAATCAGAGAAACATGAGTTGATGACACTGGAACAAAACAGAGTTGCGCTTTCGGCCTACTGTGACAAGCGGTTTTACCTTCACCCAATAAACGCCCTTTCATTTGGACATAAAAATATTAGAGAATTTGCATTTCACAATGTTATATTAAATGATTGAGATTGGGAGTCAGAAAACGCAAGCGACTTGGATTCAATTTCACAACCAACCCTTGAAAATTTGATATCTGAAAACCTTAGTTCCCCCCCCCCGATCCAGAATTCAATCAGCCAGATTATTCAGAAAGTGAGCTTGATCAAGATATTGTTAACTGGAATGAACCCTACGCAATTTCCCCGCCAGCCCATGACAATTTTTTTCTAGAATTGGAAGCAGTTGAAAGCAAAGCAAACAAAGTAGTGATATGTCTGATTTATCTTCAAGTAATAGCCCTATAATAGAACCAACACCAAAACGCAGACGTCCAGTATTATACAATTCAAGCAGTGAAGATAACTGATAACTTACGTTTAGTTGTAGTTGAAGTGCATGGATAAATTATAAAAAGCATTCATATAAACTAAATACAAATTAATGTAAAAATTGAAACTTTATTATAAAAAAGAAGTCAAATAAAAGGTTTCTCTAACGTCGTTTTATTGGGATTCCCCGACGACTAAGGATATTTTCTGTTGGGGAATGACTTTTAAAATGGTTAGTCAAACCATTTTGCTGTGTAACAATTTTGAAGCAAATTTTGCACCTTAAAACAGAGTTTTGGATAATTAGAGGGGGCGCTATAACTGCTAAATTTTTACACTGGTGGTATCGTGTGTCAATTAAACGCCAAATTTTCTGATTGCAGTTTTCACATTAATATCTAAAATCGTTGGGGTGTATTTCTTCAAAATTAGTAAAAAAGATCTTCAGAATTTAAAAATTTGGAGCGACACAGAGAGCAGTCCAACAAGGAACGTTTTTGCCTGGATGGCATTTGGAATTCGTATTCTGGTATTGGGTGTGTAGGTTCTGTATAACTGTGGATAAAATGTTGAAATGGTCCCAGACCAAAACAAGATTAAAGTACCCTGGCGCTATCATATGACGAATTAACTTTCAAAGGAAAAGCGGTGGTAGTTAAAATGGCTTCAAGCCGAATGCGGCAAACCAGTCACGCAAGTGGAGGAAAAATGGTTTCCTAAGATTAGTTCCATGCACGGCAGGGGAAATAAGAAGACAGAATTTCAAAGTGTCCCATCCTGTAGTTTGCCCAGGAAGACACTTGTGTCCCCCCCCCGCAGTGTTCCCGGGAAGACACTTATGCCCCCCCCCCCATTAGTTTGCCCAGAAAGACACATCACTACTAGCAGGGATACGCCACGTCGTCACAACAACCTTCCTCATTTTCTTTTGTGACGGTCGTTCAAAAATTTGCATTAACTGGAAATAGGCTGTTACCAAAAATTTTTCAGCAGTAACGTAAAATTTTTTTTTGCCCCATAACTTTTAGGAACGATCGATTACACAGGGTTTTCTTTGTTGCAGGTCAAAGCAATCACTGAGCACTTGCAGGATCTGTTTACAGAACTGAATTATCTTTGTTAGTTTAAAAGTTATGGCAAAAAGAAAAAAAATTGATCTCCCACGCGTGGGAGATGCCGTGGGAGATGTCAAAAATTTCCACCTTCCATCCTTCCAGTGGACTTTTCCCCCTGCATGCCACTTTTCCCCCTGCATTTTCATCTCCCACCCATCTCTTAGCAACTTTTTTTGTGCTCAAGTTCTTGAAAAAACGATATATTACCTAGACTTTTCAACTGTCACCCTGCTTTATGTCCGAAGTTGCACCCGCATGCCTATTTTCAGACCTCCTCAACAATTTTGAACAAACTTTTTTTCACATTTTTTGTATAGTTTTTCGTTTTTTTCTACTTTGACGAATTATTTTTCAAAAAAACTAATTATTACCACCTTTACATTATATTTTGACCCTGAGTGACCTTCAGTTGCCCTTTAACTGTACTCAATGACCTTGAGCCCAACTTTGGAACTTGTTTTAAACTGGCTACCTTGGACGAAAAAAAGTGTAAAAAAAAGCTTAAAACAAGTTCCAAAGTTGGGATCAAGGTCATTAAGTACAGTTAAAGGGCAGCTGAAGGTCACTCAAGGTCAAAATATAATGTAAAGGTGGGTGCTTTGCACCCACCTTTACGTCTTGGGGGCTGGAAGTGAGTGGGGGCCTCAAAAAGTCAAGTTGGGGGTAGCTAAGTAAAAAGAAAGCTGGTAGAAAAACAGCTACATAGGGAGCTAGTACAGGCCTTGTGACGTCGAGGGGGTGAATTTGCTGGGCTTTAGGGGGTGTTCCGTGGCCTGTGGAGCACTCTAAACAGTGTCTAGAAAATATGTCCAAGTTTTAACAGGGACAATTTTTCCATCTCCCACCATGTCCCTGAAAGGCATTGTGGGCACTTCAAAGATCATTATTATTTGACACCCGCTGTGGTGCAACCCAAACCTACCCAGGATGAAGTCCGCGACCCAAAACAGGCATTGGCCAGACCGACAATACCCAAAGATAGGTATTGACCAGACCGAGCAGACTTTGGCCACCATTGGCCAGACTGAACAGACTTTGAACACTATTGGCCAGACTGACCAGATATTGTCCAGACCATTGGGCAGACCGAACAGACCTTAGGACAGACCGTAGGCCAGACCATCCGCCAGACCGTTGTCCAGACCATTGGCCAGACCGAACAGATCTTAGGCCAGACTATTAGCCAGACACATTTAAACGTGTATAAGCATCCAATAAAATTTATAATTTATTCGTTTCATTTTTTTGAATGACAAATGAATATGAGATTTTAAAAAAAAAATTATTGAAAGAAAATCGTCGATCTAAAGTCAAATGCAAATTTCAATAAAAAGGTTAATGAAAAATTCTAAGCATCTAGAAATAGATGTCGTTTACCATTTATGGGCTGCTTTTTTGAAAAACAGTCAATACAGCACGCATTTATACAATTTGGCTCTTATTTGGCTGGACCTCTAGGCCTTGAAATTAGGTATTGGCCAGACCGAACAGACCGAAATATGGGTATTGGCCAGACCGAACAGGCAGAAATATGGGTATTGGCCAAACCGAACAGACCGAAATATGGGTATTGGCCAGACCGAACAGACCAAAATATGGGTATTGGCCAGACCGAACAGACCGAATTTTGGGTATTGGCCAGACCGAACAGGCCGAAATTTGGGTATTGGCCAGACCGAAATATGGGTATTCGCCAGACCGAACAGACTAAAATTGCCATTGGCCAGACGGAAAGCGCGACCAAAATTTTTTCCAGACCATTGTGGACGGTCGCACCGGACCCCCCTGTTCGCGTGCAACACAATTTTCTGCTAAGTGACCGGGGAGATTGTGAATACACCTGGTAAGTGACTCGGGAGATCGTCAAGTGACCTCGGAGATCGTGATTGTGCATCTTAAATGACCTGGAAAACCGTGAAAACACCTGGTAAGTGCCCCGGGAGATCGTGAACACGCATCTTATTTGACCCAGAAGACCATGAAAACACATGTTAAAAGAATCGGGAGATACTGAATACACCTGCTAAGTGCCCCGTGAGATTGTGAATACACTTCTTAATTGGTCTGGTAAATCGTGAACAAACCTGCTAAAAGACCCGGGAGATGGTGAAGACACCTGCTAAGGGACCCGAGAGATGGTAAACACACGCGATAAGTGACCCGGAAGGTCGAGAATAAACTTGCTATGGTTATGCAGTTATGCAAACACAACAAGAACGCATCCCGAACGCAGCCCAAACTTACTCCGAATGCACCCCAAACGCACCTTGAAGTATCCAGTACCAGCATCAAGAGCAGAGTATACACTCAGGTTGTAGAATGTATGTATAGTTTTTATGTAGTTGTTTTAAATGGTAACGTGCGTTTACAGCTAAAATGAATGCATTTGGCATGCATTTTGCATGCTTTTGTGACATGCTCAGCATGTTTCAAAATTTTCAAAATTTTACACCACTAACTCTACGCTGGAATTACTCTGAACAGTCTGAATAGTTATTCTTTTTTTCTGGGCATAATGACGAAATTTTTACGTTGATGAGCTGTTTCAGTACTGGTTTTACAAGTTAATATTGAAATATGCAGACTCAGTACTGAAGTGCTCTGGGTGGTCCGCCCGTGAACAGTATTGTTATCATAATTTTTAAAATTATGGTTGTTTTTAATTTTTACTTACTTCTAATGCTAATGATTATAAAAATTAAGCGCTAAAACTGCGAAACACTTGCACAAAAACTGTTGGAACGGGTGTGATAATAGCCCAAATCTCTGAAATCATAAAATCAAATTTTTGAAAAGCAGTTGATAGCGTTGAAAATGCTGAAAAGTAAGTAAGTATTGTTTAGAAAAGTAAGTAAGTATTGTGAAGAGCATTAGTTACGTAACTTTTCATCGAAATACACGACGTGGGCAATGCTTTCGTTGTTTGTAGATATACTGATTGAGCATACAAAATTTATCTTTGTACTCACCCACATGAACTGTGACATAACTTTGAGTGTTATCATCTTCAATAACACACTCGGCAGAAGTTAGCACATATTTATTTGTTAGAATGACTCCTCCACATTCGCTGAAACAAAATCGGAGATTTTTTTCAAGCCGTTCAATTTGTGTTTTTGTTACCCAATTCATGGCTCGAGCAAGAAAAAAATTTTACTTAGATCTGCAATTCGTAATTTCCTCAATTCCATAAAACAATTTTTTCATTGCTTTTGTTTGTTTACTAAAACCGTGATGGAGCATGACTAAATTACATTGAACCAGAGTAATCTAATTTCAAACACAGATGCAAAAAATCCCAGAAGACCAAAGAACTTTTTCGAAAACTTAAAAAATATCAGTATCAAATTGGGCCAAATAAAGTTGGGCATAAAACTTGGTTGTGATAAAATTCGGCAGCAAAAAATTGGCTCGTGTTAGAGTCGAGATAATCTAAAGTCTTTTCATAGGCTATTTGTGTTTAGCATGACTTTTTTACCCATTTTTGGTCGATCATGATTTTCTCATAAGTTAAGCCCAAAAAAAGGATCATTTTAAAATTAAAATTTTAATTAGCTCCTATATGATTGGTCTAATCGTTGAATAGGTTCTGAAACGAAACTTAAATTGCGGCAAGTCTTTAAACGCAACTTTGTTCCTCTTGAAACCGCCCAACTGTGGTATTAGCTAACTCCATATACTGCTAAAGAATTAGAGCTTAGAGGACTCGAACCTACTATCTCCAGAACCGCGGTCAAGTATGCTACCGTTGCACCACAGCTCTGACGAAGTAGCAACTTTATTAGCTTGATATACCACAATCTGGGTTATTACACTCTCAGACAGATGTAAGACATGGACAAAAAACTTACCTATTATACTTTACAATTCTTGCGAATGATTTGTAAACGGCATTGTTGATGACCACTTCTCCTAAAAACAGGAAAATTACAAAAAAAAGCAATTATTGCTCGAACAAAGAATAAAAAATCTACTTGATTTTTGTGGTTGAAAGATGTTCCAAAACGTTTAAAAACTAATTCGGTAACATATCATATTTAATAAAATTTGCGTGCGTCATTTTGGTAAACAAAACACTCAATTGATTATAAAAAGTGTACCAGTACTCGAGAAAAGTAGAGAATGTAAATAATGTGAGGTTTTTGGTTGTACTTGAGTTAACAGTAGAAATAAGGCGGTTTTTAATAACAGAACGAAAATGGAATGGACACTTTATGCTTCCTTACCTACCATAAGAAGGACCATGCATGGTACCGTACTTATTTACTTATTTGCCACTGAACACATGCTAACGGAACAGTAATCGTAAAAAGTACCATATATCTTACCCCCGGTTCGAAGAAAAATCGGAAAATTATGTAAGATGAGCATGAAAAGTTAGTTTTCTTACCGCAAATTTCATAAAAAATTTATGTAATTTCACCTCTGGAGTAAGCAGTAAACATTCAAAATTTTGCATCATTTCACCGCTTACTGCAACTTACCGACCTTACATGGGTTCGAACCTCTCACCCCATGCATGTCAGCTACTTCTTTCACTGCACCACCTGTTACTAACTTCTTGGAAATTCGCTTTGAATTCAAAATAAATTTACTCTACTTTCTGTAAAACATGCGGTGTGATTTTTTGTAAGATTTGCAAAATTTAGCGGTGAAAGGTGGTGATTTTTTGTAAGTTCACCGCTTACTCCAGTGGTTAATTTACATAAAATTCACCACTCCGAAAAAAATAATCAAAAAGATGTAAGATTAGGGTGAAATTTTAGGGGGTAAAATCTAACAGTTTCTCCCTTACTCCCCATTGCCCCCTTATCTTACTTCGTTTACACCCCTAAAATTACTCCCTAATCATACATCTTTCTGACACTTTTTTCTAAGCGTTGAATTTGTGTAATTTCCGACTAAGTTAAGCGGGGAATTTATGTTTCACCGCTAAATTTAGCAGTGAAATTATGTATTTTCACCGCTACCAGGCAGTAAATTTTTTTTACTGAATTCACTGCCTGATATATGTAATTTCGCCGCATTTACCGCTTATCTTACAAAGTTGTCCGCATTCACTGCTTATCTTGCATATTTAATTCGTTGAAAGACGGTGACCCTCGACCTCGGCTTTACTTGCCAAAAAAACATAAATGGTACCTTACTTAGCTCAGAACGAACCATAAATGCAACTTTACCTATCATATTTAGTGCCTTACTTGCCATAAAACGGACCATATATGACCCATCGAACCCCATAGAAATGCCATTTATGTTCACCATTTATTTGAAAACTTACGTACCGTAAAAACACCGTATACAGACAGTGCCATACTAACCATACTCTAAAAACAAGTTCACCATACTAACCATACTCTAAAAACAAAACACCTGAACACACCTGAACAGTTCAGGTAGATTTGTCTCACCTGAACCATACCTGAAAACACCTGAAAAATACGTGAAATTCACCTGAAAAAAGTATCTGAACTGTTCAGGTAGTTTGAACAGTTCAGGTAATTTTACCTGAATTTTCAGGCACTGAAAATTTAGGTAAAATTCGCGGAAAAAGGTTTTTTTTGCGGAAAAACATGCGCGTAAAACGTTTTTTGCCGTGGCATATATGGATGGTAAAAAAGTACCAAATATGAAAGGTATTTTGATGTGGTTCAGATTGTAGAGTAGTCTATTAATAGGAGTGGAAAGATAGGGCATTAAATAAATAGGGTTCAAAAAGCGAGAAACCTAAAGGACATAAAGGAATCGGGTCTTTCCCATTATAGCCCCCCCCCCCAGCTTAGTGGTCAGATAACCTATAGCCCCCCCCCCCCCCCTCAGCCATGGTAATTATATCACAATGAGGGGGCTATAATTTCATGGGGGGCTATAATGGAAAAGACCCAAGGAATCAACTGATAACTAACAGCCAAATTTGTTGAAGTTTTTCAGCTTTCAACTTAATCATCCGTCTACCAACACTTCTATCAGAATTGAGAAAGCATGAACAAACAACAGGTAAACAAACGCAGATCAAAAATACAAACCGGTCATCTGCAAAACAGTAGTACATAAGTTGCTACTTATTCTTGAAAACAAAGCATGACCTTATCCTGCGAGCAATGGACTGAGCTAAATTTTTTTTGCAGTTTTTTTGGGATAACCCCATGCGGAGACCCGCTGGTTATTTTGCCAGACCATGGCTATTGTTTAAAGATTCTTGCAAGTTTCGTTTGAGAACTACTCTTTGTTATTATTTGTGTTTCTTTTTGAAAATAGTCCAGGAGATAAACTGATACAAAATACAAAGAAAAACCGCATTTTAGATACAAACGGCAAAACTTCCTTGAAGTAATCTTTAATCGACCCGGGTAGCCATTTCTTAGTAGTAATACAGGGATCATATATGATGTCATACAAATCATAACTTATTTCCTAGTACGATCCTTGTATGACTACTAAGAAATCGTACATGATCCTTGTCTGAAATCAAAGAAATTGTAAAGATTAATCTCTTTAATACTCTTCCAATGAACCAAAAATTGTCCAAATTGAGAGCCTCCAAAGAACTTGGAATCACTTGCCATTTCATGTTTCGGTCGTTTGCGCTATCGTTTCGATGGATCTAATCTGTTTCCGCCTCTCAGTATTTTTTGAAGCCAGTTAAAAATTATGATTTCGTTCTTTACCACGATGCTATGTAAAAATAAAACTCGTGCGCTTGGGGGCATTAAAGTTATATGCCTACTAAGCTGGGTGGGGAGGGCGAACAGATTAGATCCGTTTGTATTACAGTTTCTTGAAAACGATAATCTATTGTTTTTTAATCATATTTATTTCAAGTATTTCGTTTCAATCACCTACATATTTACGAAAAAGAACACAAACTCTTTCTTAATAGTGATTTTGTTTCACTTGCAGAAAGTATATTCAAACTTGTAGCTTTCGTTGATATATGTTCTTAATCGAACCATTTTATGTCTAACATTTTTGGACGCCTATTTTGCAGTATCTGTTAGGGTCCTTGCAAGATAAGCTTCATTTTCAAGAATGCTGCAAGATCCTTCAAGATAAGTGTCGGAGTTTATCTAGTTCCTCTATTTTTACGACTCGAAGATAAGTTTTGGAGGCGTGTATGTTTTTGTTAAGTAAATGTCAACATTTTGTTTGGTAATTTTACTAAAAATACACAGCTAGGTACTGCAGATTGTTACAAAAAAAGTTCACGTAATTTAAGTTAATTGCTACTTATTCTTGAAAACAAAGCATAAGTAGTCAAGGTAAAGTCAAGGTAAAGTGAAGGTAAAATTTGACTGAACAACTGTTTACCTTAACTCCGTGAAGTTAAGTATACTTAAACTTTCTTAGAGTAGTGTTGACATAATGGAAAAACCGATTGAAATGACCGTTATTGCATTAAAATCGTCTTTGCATGGGCAGGTACAAGTGATTTGCATATTTCCAAAATGAGTGTTTATCTTTTAAGGTTTTGCAATATTGATGTCAATTGTTTTATTGTTTTTTTTTCAGAAACTGTGAGATTCTTGCTAGATCTTCCGGATTAAACATTCAAAGCTGAATGTCGAATAAGCAGAGCAAATATTCAGCTGAAGGGGCAACAAATCTGCTCAAACGCGATATGAACGCCAAATTAGGAGCTTTCTTGAAGTCTGATGTGAGAAATATGTCAAGTTAACGGAATGTTGAAAAAACACACTTGCAAACTATTTGCGACTTGTTTCAACAAATAAATCAAAATGACTAGTACTACTAGAGAGTTGTTATCAATTCCAATGCGCAGCTAAGTTGCTGAACAGTTTCGAGATAGCAACAAAATTTTTCGCGCTGTAATTTCTGTTCAACTCTTGTTGGTTTTCGATAACAACAGTTGAATAACTTACCACCCAGGTTGAGGTCCAGACCCAAATTGGTTTATGATCAGACCCAGTCGAGCGCACACACGTGTGTTCCCAGACCGAAATTACAGGGTCTGGACGGAAGTTCGAGCGCACTACAGTCTGGAAGATGGTCTGGAGATGGTCTGATCAGAGGTCAATTTGGTCTGACAAGTCTGATCATAGGCGGATTCGAGGGCACTTGGGTCTGATCAGAGGCAACTTTGAGCGCAAATGGGTCTGAACATAACCTTTTCGAGCGCACTTGGGTCTGATCAGAAAAGTTTTCGAACGCAACTGGTTCTAATCAGGGACCATTTCGAGTTCCTTATTTTTTCCATCTTTTTTGTTTTTTACTGAGAGATGTTGACTCTGCCAAGAGGCAACAATAAAGCAACTTTCAGATTAAAGACTCATCTGAAGTCCAATAGTTTTGATCAGAAAAAGGAGTCCAGCTAATAGCGAAGGCCGGTCCCCTTTAGAGGAAATTTTGATCAACTGGAGACCACAATGCATCTTATGGAAAGCTGTCTAAGCTCATCCATTGAATCAGAAATATACACTAAGCGGTACACTAAACAAAATTTTTTCTCAACAATTGGGTTTCGTTTTCTTTAGCAACGCGTTTATAATTGAATTTTCCTTAGATGAATTAAATACTGCAAACATCAGTTTCTATGAAATGAATACATGATAGCAAAATTAAGAGAAATAAGTAAAAGTAAGAGAAATTCATAAGTAAAACTTTTCTCTGACCAGACTATTTCGAGCGCACTTGAGTCTGATCAGAACCGGTTTCGAGCGCACTTCAGTCTGATCATAAATGGCTGCAAGCGCAACTGGATCTGATCATAACTGCTTCGAGCGCAACTGGGTCTGATCATAAGCTCTTCGAGCGCACTTGAGTCTGATCATAATCTGAATAAGGTCTGGGCAATGGTCTGAATTTGAGTCTGGACCATGGCCTGAGGACGGTCTGATCAGAACGCCTTGGGTCTGGAAAGTCTTATCAGAGGTAACTTGGGTCTGGAAAGTCTGTTCAGAGATAATTTCGGTCTGGAAAGTCTGATCAGACAAAAATTTGGGTCTGGGCCTCAACGTGGGCAGTAAGCATTAATGCCCAATTGATACTACGAGATCTGCTTCGTCATTATGCTACGAGTTTATCGCACTCTCTTATCACCTGCTATTTCTCAGCGGCCTCATTTTTCCATTCTAAGACGATTTCTAAAGAACACTTCGGTTCTCAGGGTTTCCCAAATTAGGGTCTCAAATTAATCAATATTTATACCATTGCCTTCCCGCATTTTGGTGACAATTGGGGAACAGTTATTTATCTTGAAACATTCCTCCAATTTACCTACAAGTTGTGGTTTGAAACGGTAAAGTACAAGCTATAAATAAAATAGGAGCAACGAAGTCAAACATTCGATAACTTTTCAAAATGAAATTAGTAGTTTCTTGAATGAAATTAAGAATTAATTACGAAGTTTGGGCGGGTACAATTATAAAAGAAATTGGTTCCCTTGCCCTTCCAGTAAATGATTATGAACAACACATCTCAATACGAATTTATCTATTACAAAAATTTTCGACTCAAAATTTTTCGACGTTTTCAGAGGATTCCTGAGATTCTACATGTTTTCTTAGCTGACGCAAGTTTCTGCATGACTTGAATTTTTTTGAACTTTTGACTTTTGTTTTCGAAGGTTGATTTGTGTTTTAGAACGTTGACGTCCGTTTTTGAACATTGGACCTTGACAGTAGCTTCACTAATACATAGTAATAAGGAACGGCTCGTAGTATTCAAAGTAAGAATACTTCAAAGTAAGTATATGCATTTAGAGAAGTTTTCTTCCCAAAACAGTCCTTTTTCCCTATTCGAATAACAGAAATCTCCCAACCTACACCAATCTCCCACCTCCTCCCCCTCTCTCACTTACCTCCTCCCCTACTTGCCCCCCTCGCCCCCAACATACCTCACGCCATCCCCCAACTGCCACCCTCCCTCGTTTTTTCAAAAATTGTCTGTTTCTTGCTTCATTGGGTTATTATTTTTTTCGTTATTCTCTTTCTTTGATAATTCTATCTAGGTAAGGTTATTTGGTAAGCAATTATATTGCATGACTCTTCTAGTAGTTTCCTCTATTCTACCAGCTATGTTTAATTTTTGTCTTCTAATATACTCAATGAAGTTTGTTTTTTAATTGACTTAAACGGTAGCAATACAAGAAAGTGATAAGCGCGAAGTCCAATCATAGTCCAATTCTCGATGGCAATAACAACCGTGTGGTATGCTCAACAAACCAAATCTGCTTATTAAAACTGAACTGTTTGCATAATTTAGTCCTCTGGTGGCCAATATGAATTTTTCTTGAACTTCTTTTCTTGCAACTCTTTGCAGACCAACAGTGTCCACAAAAAATAATGAAAATCCAAAGCAGCATTACATTTTTATTATGCAAGGAGCAGTAATTGTCCCCACAATTCTGGACTTTATTTTTTCTCAGCAAGCTGAGAGCTTGTCAATGAATTTCGCAAGTTTCTCTCAGCAATCGGCTCTTTGTAGTGATTGGCTCAGTGTAGTGATTCTATTCAATTTTGTCAATTTTTCACAAACATTATAAAATTATTATTTATAGCAACCAGCACATATTTTATTAATTTTCTCATAAGCATACTTCGTTGTTTATTTTGCTGAGGGGGAAATGTGATATAGTTGTACAATGGACATTGTCATTTGTAGTGCTAAACCCCCTAATTTCATTTAACCTAAAATTTAGTTCAGTTT
The DNA here is from genome assembly GCF_964194025.1 of Convolutriloba macropyga. Lineage (NCBI taxonomy): Eukaryota > Metazoa > Xenacoelomorpha > Acoela > Convolutidae > Convolutriloba > Convolutriloba macropyga. The sequence goes on along the minus strand of NC_134470.1, from coordinate 82,638,311 downwards.
TAGTCAGTTTATTATTAATTTCTTCAATCTTGATTTTGAAGATTCCTTATCAAATCTTCCTTGTTGATGCCTTTTTTTATTGTTTACTTTAATGCCGTGACTGTTTGTCTGATCAAGTTGTCTGTTAAATTTGATTTGCCGAACATTTCCTTTTAAAGTTATGATATGATATGATCAAATTGCTGATCAAATTTCTGTAGTTCTTATTCATTCATTCTCTTGAATCTAAATTAATTTTTCAGTTGACTCTGTTCATTTCGAATTTCGCTCCGCGGATAGCTCAATTCCAACTAACTGATATAACCGTAATTTCGCTAAGCGAATTAACAGTCTAAAAGCTCACGCTGCACTCGCGACGCGAATACCACTCAAAAGTGAGGCTCAGAAAGATTAGACTACTAAATGCAATTTTGGTAGTGGAAACGCTCCACGAAATAACTTCAAATTTCGCATAAGCTTAGCTTGCAAAATCGCTCAGCAAAACACACTCGACTACAGAAAATGATTTCTGTACGACATGGCCCAGTCAGCTCGCGAATCGCGCAAGACCCCACTATCAATTGAACCGTTTTGGGAACGAGCTACCCTCCAATAAGATGGAAGAAGTGGCAGATCCAAGTGAAACTAGCAATTCCTGCAAGAGAAAACATAACTTTGGACGCATTACTTTAAGCGACGCCGACACACGTACGACTACCAGCAGAGCCTAAATACGAAATGGCCATCGAGGATGCAACAGAGCAAACAGAACGGGATCGTCAAATCCTAACAGTCAGTTGAAGCTTCAATTGGATATGAAATGCCAGAAAATCACGGACGCAGGTGTTTCGTGTGGCGAAAGATCATGGTCTTTATGCCATTAGAAGTGCGTCTCACTTCTCTACCTCAGTGTTCGAACGTAAGGAAGACGTCTTTTAACGCAAAAAATTCCAATGATAACATTTACGATCTTTCCACCCTCAAAAATTGGGAAATGATGGAAATAGCTTTCATTCGACCCAGAAACATCATTTTGGACCGCTATATATTCTTCTCGAGGAAACAGAAGAAGGGTGAAACGATAGAACAAATCTACAGCATTTTGAAAGAATTAGCGGAAAATTGTGATTTCGAAAATCGCGAGGAAGTGTTAATCAGATACATCTTCATCACCAATATGCTGGATGACAATATCCAACGAGAACTCCTTCGTGATACAGTAGACTCAGAAAGATCCCTCATTATAGTAGTCGATATGAATATAGGACATCAAAACTAACAACAAATATCTTCCAACAACAAAAACGCAAATGACAACGCAATCAATGCTATACAATCATTCAATAGATTTTGCGGCGCGAGTGCCCGTATAATTTAGTCAGGCAGAAATTCATTCAATCGAGTAGCAAATGGCCAGTGTAGAGTTGTGGCCAAATTTGGACTTCAACACATCGTCAGGTTTGCCCTGCTCTGAGTAAGAAATGTAATCATTGTGGTCTGCTCAATCATTTTGCAAAGGTATGTCTGAAAAAATCCAATAACACAAAAAATTCTCGTCAAGATACTCGCATCAATAGAGTAGAAAATTCTGAAACTACAGAGCAATCGGAAAGTCAAAATGTAAATTTTTATAAACTACAATGAACAGTATAATACTGAATACCACTCCTCTGACAATACTTATAATGCAATGGTGGAAAATCTTAATACATACCATATTGCTTTGCAAAATATAACAATAACAATTGGAAATACGGACTACCACTTGCTTTTCAATTCTGTTAGTGGATGCACTATCATAATTATGTCATTTGCCAAGGAGATAATGTTTAACTGCAAGCAAGCACAATGGTCAGATGAAAAACCACTAGTACTTAAATCTATCTCTAAATATATAGTTGAAAACACCAGTTATCTGTAATGGCTGGAAAATTCAAAAAGCAAAAATAAAGGTAGTTGCAGACGGTTTCCGACCTATTCTATATATCTCTAGCTAAAGATTTTCCAAAATTAATTTCGAGAATTGGAATATCAAAAGGTCATACTGTCAATCCAAAATTTTATAGAGATTATCGTGTTACACATCAAAAAGGGAGAGAAGTACCGATCCACCTTCAACCAAAAGTAAAAATCGAACTGGAAAATTTACTAAACGAAAAACATGTTGAAAATTATCATTTTGTTTCGACCAGTTTTTAATTTCTCCAATTGTTAACACAGTCAAAAAGGACCAATCAATCAAAATAGCTCAAAATATCAAAACTACCAAATGAAAAAATTCAAATTGACTTCGGCGGACCAGTTTATAATGAAAAGAATCAAGAAGCCTATTTTCTCGCATGTATAGATCGTTTAATTCCCAACAGCTGAGGTTATTGACAGGGCAAATGCAGAAAATATTTTTAAATTTCTTTAAGAGTATGTTTTTTACACGGATTTCCCCGTACGATAAGATTAGATTAAGCGCAGTGCCAAATTGGCCACCAAATTAAAGCCTTTTGTCATCAAAATAATATACAGTTAATTAAAGCTCCAATACACGATCACAGAGCTATTGGGCTAGTTGAGAGGCTAATACAAACAATCAAGAATCGTTTAGCTTGCATTAAAACGGTGGCGCGAAATCACTTTAATTTGAAAGCATCCATATTCTCATTTTTTTATCAACTCCGTATATGTTGCCAAAAGACAACTAACATTTCACCATTTGAAGCGCATTTTGGCAGAAAAGCAAATACACCATTAGGTAATATCTCAACTGACCCTGATCCTAGTACTCTCAGATATACACCACTTTTTAAAAAAATACTTAGACATGGAGACAGTATGCTGGGACGAGCTAATCTCTGCTGACGAGCAGTGGGACAATGAGGCAAGAAGCGATATAGATTTTGAAACAAAGTAGACATCGACTCACAAGGGACGCAGTGAGACGGTGCAATGAAGACCCTAACAAAGAGTCAAGAGTGATCCCACACCCAGATGATGGTCAAGCAGTACCTAGAACTGAGGCTTCACAGACATTGAAACTGGCAAAGAAAAAGCCGGAGAAAAAACGTTCTAAAAAGAATCTGGACGGACTATACTAAGTTCTAGCACCCAGCTCATCTGTGAAAAAATTCGAGGCATATACATCAAAAATAAAAGAACCGGGAAAACGGGAAGTGACAATACGAAATTCCGATTTAGCTAAATTTAGAACAAAAGCAGAGAGGCAGACAGTCCTGAAAAATTTTGCTGACAGTAGACACAAAGTACCAACGGGTAAAATTACAGAAGACATCGTTAACCAGCAAGCCAAAGAAGCAAATCGAAAATTAGAAGGGAACAAAAAGATTAAGCATATAAGAATTGTGATGACATGAGTGCAGTTTCGTCCACTTATTCAAATGTTTCCAGACCACTACGGGCGCGCCTGCCAACGAAACCAAAGAGAACAATTGTTCCCGCACCGCCGAAGCCACCTACAGAAATGGTGATCGATTTCGCGCCGCCAATGGTTCTGCCAAAGACATTGACTGTAATCCCGGAGCCGCCGACAAGACAAAAACGAAAGGTGGCTACGAAAGCCACAGAAGCCTTACAACCCTAGCAGAAACGTAAACGCTCGTCTCCATCTATAACAGAGCTGGACGAACCACTGGCATCAACACAAACTTGTCTGCCAACTGTATCATCTACTTCAGCACCCTCGAGATAAAAGAGAAGGCAGATGATAAAACAGCAACAGATGCAAAATAAATCCAATGTATCAACAAGTTAAAAAACAACTGCTCGCAATCAAAACGAAGAAACGGATTTTTCAGTAGGTCCCTGCTCGCCAGTTCAGACGTATTCAACACAATATTACGTCTCCCCGAATTATGAAGGACCTGAAAATTCTATGACAGTCCGCGAGGCGGAATGCACTTATGAAAATGATTCTGATTAAGTAAAACTTTTCAAACATTATATTTTTATTTATAGTAACCAGCCGATATTTTATTAATTTTCTCATAAGCAAACTTCGTTGTTTTTTTTAGCTGAAGGGGAAATGTGATATAGTTGTACAATGGACATTTTTAGTGCTAAACCCCTAATTTCATTTAACCTTAAATTTAGTTCAGTTTTAGTCATTTTATTATTAGTTTGTTCAATCTTGATTTTGAAGATCAAGTCTTCCTTGTTCCTGCCTTTTAAATTGTTTACTTTAATGTCGTGATTGATTGTCTGATCATGTTGTCTGTTAAGTTTGTTTTGCCGCAAATTTCCCTTTAAAGTTATGAAATGTTATGATTAATTTGCTGATCAAATTTCAGTAGTTCATATTTATTCATTCTCTTGAATCTCAATTCAGATGACTCTCTTCCTTTCGAATTTCGCTCCGCGGATCGCTCAATTCAAACTAACTGATATAACCAAAATTTCGCTAAGCGGATTAATAAAAATTCACGCTGCACTCGCGACGTGAATACCACTTCGAAAAACACGCGACGTGAATACCACGCGACGCGAATAAAACAATTTTAGTAGTGGAAACGCTCCGCGAAATCACATTGAATTTTGCATCACTTTAACTTGCAAAATGCTCAGCAAAACACACTCGACTACAGAAAACGATTTCTGTACAACATCAGTAAAACAATAAGCTTATACCGAAAAGGGCAACGATGTAAATCCAGAAATCTAGATGTCATCTAAACTTTGGGCACGTGTTTTTGAGCGCTCATTACTGGCTTGATTACATTTTAATTGACAAAAACCAGCTGCCTCAGTGTTTAAGCACTCGAATTTTTCCTGAATCCTCTTTCAAGTATGTCATACAGAAATCGTGTTCCGTATAATTTGGTTGATTTGTTAGGCGAAATTCTGGATTTACGTGTTCCAATTTACTAGCGTATTCGCCACGCGATATCACTCTTAATTTGGTTTGGTGAATTATTTTTATTCTTTGACAAACTTTTAGTGCTATTTGCTCCGCGAATGTGAGTTTAGACATTTCAACTAGTGAATCGCTTAGCTGTTTTATCTGTATTAGTTTTATTAGCTGTAATAATCTGAGCGTATTTGCAGAGGTATATTGGATGAAAAGAGAATCAACTGAAAATTGTATTAGAATGAAAGAGAAGGAGATTCAAATTTAGTCAATAATTTGATCTGCAATTTGGTCAAGCAACACTAAAAAAGGAACTGGCGGTCAAACTGCAAGACAGAAAACTTGTAAACACATTGGATCACAAATTTATAAAACACAAATTGAATAAAGTATGAAAAATCAGGATTTGATCTTCAAATTGAAACGAATGAAAGAAACTATGAAACTGAACTAAAAAAAGAACTAAAATAGGATTAAATTCGTTTAATGAAGTTAGCGTCGCAAATGTTATATATGAGTTTTCCATCTATACCACATTTCCCCGTCAGCAAAATAAACACGACAAAGTATTGTTTATAACAGAAAATTAATAACATATGTACTAGTCAAAATAAAAATACATTAGTGTTTTGCAACGAGTATTTTGATCAATCTGTATCAGAGTCTGGCGCACATTCCGCATCGCGAACAGTCATACTGGTCTCTGGACCTTTGTAATTTGGAGAGGCGAAGCATTGCGTGGGGTACGGCTGATCTGGTAGACAAGTCCCCACTTGAAAGTCGGATGTTTGCGTATCTTAATTTTGGATAGCAGTATTTTGAAATTGTATTTTAAGATTGTTGAAATTATGGACCTGTTCTTGCTTTGCTGTTTGCTGTTCTTTCAAAATTTGACGTCGTTTTTGTCTGGACGGTGCACTACTTGCTGACAACGTTGTAGGGCATATCAGAGTTGATGCCAAAGACTCATCAGATTTAGCAATTGAGGATGAAGTCTTCTTTCTTTTTTGTGATAGTTGTGTGGTTGGTGTTTTTCTGGTAGCTGCTTTGCGTTTCTGACGTCGTGTTGATTCTGCTATTACCGACGCTGTTTGAGGAAACCTCGACGGTGGCACGATTTCAGTTGTTGTTTGGGGTGTTGTTTTGGCGATGCGGTTACGACTATTTTTTTGGATTTGTGGGCATCCGCACTCGCAAAGCTCGAGACACGTTAGGGTGAATCGATGAGACACAACTGGTGTGGTCATTGATTCGACGGTGTTTTTTTCTCATTCAATTTTCCGTTTTGCATCTTTTGCGTGCCTGGTTATAAGTTCCTCCATAGTCTTCCCCGTTGAAAGTTTTGGTCGTCTTTCCGCGTATTAATTGAGGTCAGTTTGCTTTTCGGCCTTCGTGCCGAATTTCACAAAGTAGGAATTCCGGATTGTGACCTCTCTTTTCCCGGGCTCCTTAATTATAGAGTTATAGTCATTTGATTTAATAGCTGATGACCCCGGTGCCAGTACTTCGTAAAGCCCATCTAACGTCTTCTTTGATTTTTTCGGTTTTGGTTTTTTCTTGGGCAGTTGAAGGGTTTTTTAGGCTTCTGCTCTCGGAACTGGCAAAACAATACCTGGATGGGGTATTGTCCGAGGCTCTTTGTCGGGTCTTCATTGCATCGTTTCCGTGCATCTTTGCTGATACTGTCCCGTTTTCTCTCAATCTCTAATCGCTCCTGTTTTCGTCTTCTATTGTTCATTAGGTATCAATTCGTCCCAGCGCACTGTTTCCAAATCTAAATAATTACTTAAAATTGGCTCAAACGTTAAAGTATTAGGTTTAGGTCCAGTTGAGATACTGCTTAAAGGTATATTGGCTTTACGTCCAAAGTGCGCCTCAGTTGGCGATAGATTTATTGTCTTTTGGCGGCAGATACAAAGTTGAAAAATAATTGAATTTATTGATGCTTTCAAGTTAAAGTTGTTCTGCGCTGCGGTTTTGATACAAGCTAATCGACTCTTGATTGTTGGTTTTAGCCTCTCAACTAAACCAATCGCTCTGTGATCGTGTATTGGAGCGTCGATTAATTGTATCTATTAAGGCAACAAAAAGCCTTGATTTGATGACCGATTTGACATTGTGCTTGATCTCTAATCTTGTCGCACGAGGAATGCCATCCGATAATACGTAGTCTTCAACAAATTTTAAAATATTATTTGCAATCGCTCTATCAAATACTTCTGCTGTTTGAAATTTAGTGAAACGGTCTATACATGCAAGAAAGTAAACCTCTTGATTCTTCTCATTATAAATTGGTCCGCTAAAACCTATTTGAATTTCATGATCTGGTACCTTGCGAAATTTAATGGTGAGAATTCACTATGGGGTATGATAGACTTTAAATTTTAACCAGTCTTGACTCAGGGGTTACACTTGGCCCTCTTTGATAGAAGGTCCCTGTGCATGAACGTGAACTGCCACCATGCCGTTACTGCCATGTCTGTCATCCCCCAACTCCCGGGAAGTCTTGCATGAATAGCTCCGACATAAACGTCATTGATGGAGTTGGTGATGGCGATTCTATCGTCCACTCAAACACAGCCATTCTTTACATGCAAGTCCTTCCAGTAACGGTGAATGTATGGATTTATTTTACGACAACGATCCTCATATCTTGTGTTGATGCAGTGCCTGACCTCTTTGAGGATGGCATCTTTTGAGGTTAGGTTGGCCATTAGCGTACTTGGGAAAATTTTTGATAATACAAAATTGAATGCGTCCGTGTAGAGATCATCACTGGAGGGCGTATTGTTGGCGTTCGTGGTATCTGTACCTGATGTTGAAGGTGTAATTTGAGCTGACGGTTTTGTGGAGGGACCAGCTTCGTCCGCAGAACGAACCTTCGATGGTATAGTTTCCTTTATTTGGGAGAGCGTTTCCTCGTCGCACGGTGACATCATTAATACAGTTGGGATTGATTGAGCTATGCGGCTAAAATTTGAAGAATTTTTTAATTGACTGTTTTGTAGGGCAGTTAAAGGCAAAAAGCGAGTTTGGAATGTGGGTAGTCTCGTTTACGGTAGAATTACAACAATTTGGTGTATATTCGCTAATAAGTATGTGATTATTAGTAATTTCCGAATGTTCGCGATTTCGCGGTGCAAATTTGCTGCATAATTTGTCAGTGTTATTTAAATTACTTGCGTCCGATTTTGTAAGCCCATTTTGCTCCGCTAAATCCATATAATTTTTGGTATATAATGAAAAAGGTTTTGCGCTGCGCTTAATAACGTCTAATTTAGCAACTATAAATTGCTCGTCGTAAGTCGATATTTCACAGCTTTTTGTTGTGGCTCCCGTGAAATATAAGAAAATGTGAAAATTTTGATCGAACCTATGTCGTTGCAAGGTTATGCTTACCTTTTGAATAGAAGATTCCGATATGTTCACCTCCATGGAACCTACACAAAAAAATCGTGACAATTTAGTTCCCAATCAAGAGTATTATATATATATATATATATATATATATATATATATATATATATATATATATATATTTATATATATATATATATATATATATATATATATATATATATATATTATATATATATATATATATATAATATATATATATATATATATATATATATATATATATATATATATATATATTATATATATATATATATATATATATATAT